>NC_041381.1:597731429-597738213 GCF_002162155.2 Triticum dicoccoides
CCCCCCCAAGGCACCTAGGAGGTGCCTTCCCCTGCTGGGACTCTTCCTTTAGGGTTTCCCCAGGCGCATGGGCCTCTTGGGGCTGGTGCCCTTGGCCCATGTAGGCCAAGGCGCACCCCCTACAGCCCATGTGGCCCCCCGGGGCAGGTGGCCCCACCCGGTGGGCCCCCGGGACCCTTCCGGTGGTCCCGGTACAATACCGATGACCCCGAAACTTGTCCCGATGGCCGAAATAGGACTTCCTATATATAAATCTTTACCTCCGGACCATTCCGGAACTCCTCGTGACGTCCGGGATCTCATCCCGGACTCCGAACAACATTCGGTAACCACATACAAGCTTCCTTTATAACCCTAGCGTCATCGAACCTTAAGTGTGTAGACCCTACGGGTTCGGGAGACATGTAGACATGACCGAGACGTTCTCCAGTCAATAACCAACAGCGGGATCTGGATACCCATGTTGGCTCCCACATGTTCCACGATGATCTCATCGGATGAACCACGATGTCAAGGACTCAATCGATCCCGTATACAATTCCCTTTGCCAGGCGGTATTTTACTTGCCCGAGATTTAATCGTCGGTATACCGATACCTTGTTCAATCTCGTTACCGGCAAGTCACTTTACTCGTTCCGTAACACATCATCCCGTGATCAACTCCTTGGTCACATTGCGCATATGATGATGTCCTACCGAGTGGGCCCAGAGATACCTCTCCGTTTACACGGAGTAACAAATCCCAGTCTCGATCCGCATAAAACAATAGATACTTTCGGAGATGCCTGTAGTGCATCTTTATAGTCACCCAGTTACGTTGTGACGTTTGATACACCCAAGGCACTCCTACGGTATCCAGGAGTTACACGATCTCATGGTCAAAGGAAGAGATACTTGACATTGGCAAAGCTCTAGCAAACGAACTACACGATCTTTGTGCTATGCTTAGGATTGGGTCTTGTCCATCACATCATTCTCCTAATGATGTGATCCCGTTATCAACGACATCCAATGTCCATAGTCAGGAAACCATGACTATCCGTTGATCACAACGAGCTAGTCAACTAGAGGCTCACCAGGGACATATAGTGGTCTATGTATTCACACGTGTATTACGATTTCCGGATAATACAGTTATAGCATGAATAAAAGACAATTATCATGAACAAGGAAATATAATAATAATACTTTTATTATTGCCTCTAGGGCATATTTCCAACAGTCTCCCACTTGCACTAGAGTCAATAATCTAGTTCACATCGTCATGTGATTAACACTCACAGGTCACATCGCCATGTGACTAATACCCAAGAGTTTACTAGAGTCAGTAGTCTAGTTCACATCACTATGTGATTAACACTCAATGAGTTTTATGTTTGATCATGTTGCTTGTGAGAGAGGTTTTAGTCAACGGGTCTGAACCTTTCAGATCCGTGTGTACTTTACAAATCTCTATGTCATCTCCTAGATGCAGCTACCATGCTCTATTTGGAGCTATTCCAAACAACTGTTCTACTTGGAGCTATTCTAAATTATTGCTCCATTATATGTATCCGGTCTCTCTACTCAGAGCTATCCGGATAGGTGTCAAGCTTGCATCGTCGTAACCTTTACGACGAACTCTTTTACCACCTCCATAATCGAGAAAATTCCTTAGTCCACTAGTTACTAAGGATAACTTTGACCGCTGTACTGTGAGCCATTCTTGGATCACTCTTGTACCCCTTGACTGACTCATGGCAAGGCACACTTCAGGTGCGGTACACAGCATAGCATACTGAAGAGCCTACGTCTTAAGCATAGGGGACGACCTTCGTCCTTTCTCTCTATTCTGCTGTGGTCGAGCTTTAAGTCTTAACTTCGTACCTTATAATTCAGGCAAGAACTTCTTCTTTGACTGATCCATCTTGAACACCTTCAAGATCATGTCAAGGTATGTGCTCATTTGAAAGTATTATTAAGCGTTTTGATCTATCCTTATAGATCTTGATGCTCAATGTTCAAGTAGCTTAATCCAGGCTTTCCATTGAAAAACATTTTCAAAATAACCCTATATGCTTTCCAGAAATTCTACGTCATTTCTGATCAACAATATGTCAACAACATATACTCATCAGAAATTCTATAGTGCTCCCACTCACTTCTTTGGAAATACAAGTTTCTCATAAACTTTGTACAAACCCAAAATCTTTGATCATCATCAAAGCATACTTTCCAACTCCGAGATGCTCACTCCAGTCCTTAAAAGGATCGCTGAAGCTAGCATACCTTTTAGCATCCTTAGGATCGACACAACTTTTCTGATTGTATTGCATACAACCTTTCCTTACGAAAACTAGTAAGGAAACTTGTCTTGACATCCATCTGCCAGATTTCATAAATGCAGCTAATGCTAACATGATTCCGACGGACTTTAAGCATCGCTACGAGTGAGAAAATCTCATCGTAGTCAACTCCTTGAACTTGTCGGAAAACACTTTGCCACAAGTCGAGCTTCATAGATGGTGACATTACCATCCACGTCCGTCTTCTTCTTAAAAGATCCATTTATCTCAATGGATTGCCGATCATCGGGCAAGTCCATCAAAGTCCATGCTTTGTTCTGATATATGGATACTATCTCGGATTTCATGGCTTCTAACCATTTGTCGGAATTCGGGCCCACCATCGCTTCTCCATAGCTCGTAGGTTCATTGTTGTCTAGCAACATGACTTCCAAGACAGGATTACCTTACCACTCCGAAGTAGTACGTGTTCTTGTCGTCCTACGAGGTTCGGTAGTGACTTGATCCGAAGTTTCATGATCAATATCATAAGCTTCCACTTCAATTGGTGTAGGTGCCACAGGAACAATCTTCCTGTGCCCTGCCACACACTAGTTGAAGAGACGGTTCAATAACCTCATCAAGTCTCCACCATCCTCCCACTCAACTCTTTCGAGAGAAACCTTTCCTCGAGAAAGGACCCGATTCAAGAAACAATCCATATTGCTTTCGGATCTGAATTAGGAGGTATACCCAACTGTTTTGGGTTTCCTATGAAGATGCATTTTATCCGCTTTGGGTTCGAGCTTATCAACCTGAAACTTTTTCATATAAGCGTCGCAGCCCCAAACTTTTAAGAAACGACAACTTAGGTTTCTCTAAACCATAATTCATACGGTGTCATCTCATCGGAATTACGTGGTGCCCTATTTAAAGTGAATGTGGTTGTCTCTAATGCCTAACCCATGAACAATAGTGGTAATTCGATAAGAGACATCATGGTACGCACCATATCCAATAGGGTGCAACTATGATGTTCGGACACACCATCACACTATGGTGTTCCAGGCGGTATTAATTGCGAAACAATTTCCACAATGTCTTAATTGTGTGCCAAAACTCGTAACTCAGGTATTTATCTCTATGATCATATCATAGACATTATATCCTCTTGTCACAATGATCTTCTACTTCACTCTGAAATTACTTGAACCATTCAATAATTCAGACTTGTGTTTCATCAAGTAAATATTCTCAACATCTACTCGAATCATCTGTGAAGTGAGATCATAACGATATTCACTGCATGCCTCAGCACTCATTGGACTACACACATCAAAATGTGTTACTTCCAACAAGTTGCTATCTTGTTCCATCTTACTGAAACCGAGGCTTTTCAGTCATCTTGCCCATGTGGTATGATTTGCATATCTCAAGTGATTCAAAATCAAGTGAGTCCGAACGATCCATTTGCATGGAGTTTCTTCATGCATATACACCAATAGACATGGTTCGCATGTCTCAAACTTTTCAAAACGAGTGAGTCCAAAGATCCATCAACATGGAGCTTCTTCATGCGTTTTATACCATTATGACTTACATGGCAGTTCCACAAGTAAGTGGTACTATCATTACTATCTTATATCTTTTGGCATGAAAATGTGTATCACTACGATCGAGATTCAATAAACCATTCCTTTAGGTGCAAGACCATTGAAGGTATTATTCAAAAATAGAGTAACCATTATTCTCCTTAAATGAATAACCGTATTGCGATAGACATAATCCAATCATGTCTATGCTCAACGCAAACACCAATCTCGGTGGTAGAGGGAGCGTGCGATGCTTGATCATATCAACCTTGGAAACACTTCCAACATATATCGTCAGCTCACCTTTAGCTAGTCTCTGTTTATTCCGTAGCTTTTATTTCGAGTTACTAACACTTAGCAACCGAACCGGTATCCAATACCCTGGTGCTACTAGGAGTACTAGTAAAGTACACATTAACATAATGTATATCCAATATACTTCTATCGACCTTGCCAGCCTTCTCATCTACCAAGTATCTGGGGTAATCCTGCTCCAGTGGTTGTTCCCCTTATTACAGAAGCACTTAGTCTCGGGTTTGGGTTCAACCTCGGGTTTCTTCATTGGTGCAGCAGCTGATTTGCCGTTTCATGAAGTATCCCTTTGTTCCCTTGCCCTTCTTGAAACTAGTGGTTTCACCAACCATCAACAATTGATGCTCCTTCTTGATTTCTACTTTCGCGGTGTCAAACATCGCGAATACCTCAAGGATCATCATATCTATCCCTGATATGTTATAGTTCATCACGAAGCTCTAGCAGCTTGGTGGCAATGACTTTGAGGAAACATCACTATCTCATTTGGAAGATCAACTCCCACTCGATTCAAGTGATTGTTGCACTCAGACAATTTGAGCACAAGCTCAACGATTGAGCTTTTCTCCCTTAGTTTGCAGGCTAAGAAAATCGTCGGAGGTCTTATACCTCTTGACGTGGGCACGAGCCTGAAATCCCAATTTCAGCCCTCGAAACATCTCATATGTTCCGTGACGTTTCGAAAACGTCTTTGGTGCCTCAATTCTAAACCGTTTAACTGAACTATCACGTAGTTATCAAAACGTGTATGTTCGATGTTCGAAACATCCACAAACGACGTTTGGGGTTCAGCACATTGAGCAGTGCATTAAGGACATAAGCTTTCTACTGTCCGCATAATCGCTACTTTCAACTTTCAACTATATTTTCTCTAGGAACATAACTAAAACAGTAGAACTACATCGTGAACTACGACATAATTTGCAAAAGGTCTTTTGACTATGTTCAGGATAATTAAGTTCATCTTATGAACTCCCACTCAGATAGACATCCCTCTAGTCATCTAAGTGATTACATGATCCGAGTCAACTAGGCCGTGTCCGATCATCACGTGAGACGGACTAGTTAACGTCGGTGAACATCTTCATGTTGATCGTATCTACTATACGACTCATGCTCGACCTTTCGGTCTCCGTGTTCCGAGGCCATGTCTGTACATGCTAGGCTCGTCAAGTTAACCCTAAGTGTTTTTGCTGTGTAAAACTGTCTTACACCCGTTGTATGTGAACGTAAGGATCTATCACACCCGATCATCACGTGGTGCTTCGAAACGACGAACTGTAGCAACGGTGCACAGTTAGGGGAGAACACTTCTTGAAATTTTAATGAGGGATCATCTTATTTACTACCGTCGTTCTAAGCAAACAAGATGCATAAATATGATAAACATCACATGCAATCAAATAGAGTAGTGACATGATATGGCCAATATCATATAGCTCCTTTGATCTTCATCTTCGGGGCTCCATGATCATCTTGTCACCGGCATGACACCATGATCTCCATCATCATGATCTCCATCATCGTGTCTTCATGAAGTTGTCACGCCAACAACTACTTCTACTTCTATGACTAATGCGTTTAGCAATAAAGTAAAGTAGTTTACATGGCGTTCTTCAATGACACGCAGGTCATACAAAAAATAAAGACAACTCCTATGGCTCCTGCCGGTTGTCATACTCATCGACATGCAAGTCGTGAATCCTATTACAAGAACATGATCAATCTCATACATCACAAATATATCATTCATCACATCCTTTGGCCATATCACATCACATAGCATACCCTGCAAAAACAAGTTAGACGTCCTCTAATTGTTGTTTGCATGTTTTACGTGGCTGCTATGGGTTTCTAGCAAGAACGTTTCTTACCTACGCATGAACCACAACGTGATATGCCAATTGCTATTTACCCTTCATAAGGACCCTTTTCATCGAATCCGATCCGACTAAAGTGGGAGAGACAGACACCCACCAGCCACCTTATGCAACTAGTGCATGTTTGTCGGTGGAACTGGTCTCACGTAAGCGTACGTGTAAGGTTGGTCCGGGCCGCTTCATCCCACGATGCCGCCGAATCAAGATAAGACTAGTAACGGCAAGCATATTGAACAATATCGACGCCCACAACTACTTTGTGTTCTACTCGTGCAAAGAATCTACGCAATAGACCTAGCTCTGATACCACTGTTGGGGAACGTAGCAGAAATTCAAAAATTTTCCTACGTAACACCAAGATCTATCTATGGAGAGACCAGCAACGAGTAGAAAGGAGAGGAGAGTTTGCATCTACATACCCTTGTAGATCGCTAAGCGGAAGCGTTCAAGTGAACGGGGTTGATGGAGTCGTACTCGTCGTGATTCAGATCACCGATGATCAAGTGCCGAACGGACGGCACCTCCGCGTTCAACACACGTACAGCCCGGTGACGTCTCCCACGCCTTGATCCAGCAAGGAGAGAGGGAGAGGTTGAGGAAGACTCCATCCAACAGCAGCACAACGGCGTGGTGGTGGTGGAGGAGCGTGGCAATCCCGCAGGGCTTCGCCAAGCACCATGGGAGAAGAGGAGAAGAACTTGGGAGAGAGGGAGGGGCTGCACCAAAGGCATAAGGT
>NC_041381.1:597738479-597805627 GCF_002162155.2 Triticum dicoccoides
CAAGGCACCTAGGAGGTGCCTTCCCCTGCTGGGACTCTTCCTTTAGGGTTTCCCCAGGCGCATGGGCCTCTTGGGGCTGGTGCCCTTGGCCCATGTAGGCCAAGGCGCACCCCCTACAGCCCATGTGGCCTCCCGGGGCAGGTGGCCCCACCCGGTGGGCCCCCGGGACCCTTCTGGTGGTCCCGGTACAATACCGATGACCCCGAAACTTGTCCCGATGGCCGAAATAGGACTTCCTATATATAAATCTTTACCTCCGGACCATTCCGGAACTCCTCGTGACGTCCGGGATCTCATCCGGGACTCCGAACAACATTCGGTAACCACATACAAGCTTCCTTTATAACCCTAGCGTCATCGAACCTTAAGTGTGTAGACCCTACGGGTTCGGGAGACATGTAGACATGACCGAGACGTTCTCCAGTCAATAACCAACAGCGGGATCTGGATACCCATGTTGGCTCCCACATGTTCCACGATGATCTCATCGGATGAACCACGATGTCAAGGACTCAATCGATCCCGTATACAATTCCCTTTGTCAGGCGGTATTTTACTTGCCCGAGATTTGATCGTCGGTATACCGATACCTTGTTCAATCTCGTTACCGGCAAGTCACTTTACTCGTTCCGTAACACATCATCCCGTGATCAACTCCTTGGTCACATTGCGCATATGATGATGTCCTACCGAGTGGGCCCAGAGATACCTCTCCGTTTACACGGAGTAACAAATCCCAGTCTCGATCCGCATAAAACAATAGATACTTTCGGAGATGCCTGTAGTGCATCTTTATAGTCACCCAGTTACGTTGTGACGTTTGATACACCCAAGGCACTCCTACGGTATCCAGGAGTTACACGATCTCATGGTCAAAGGAAGAGATACTTGACATTGGCAAAGCTCTAGCAAACGAACTACACGATCTTTGTGCTATGCTTAGGATTGGGTCTTGTCCATCACATCATTCTCCTAATGATGTGATCCCGTTATCAACGACATCCAATGTCCATAGTCAGGAAACCATGACTATCCGTTGATCACAACGAGCTAGTCAACTATAGGCTCACCAGGGACATATAGTGGTCTATGTATTCACACGTGTATTACGATTTCCGGATAATACAGTTATAGCATGAATAAAAGACAATTATCATGAACAAGGAAATATAATAATAATACTTTTATTATTGCCTCTAGGGCATATTTCCAACAATAACACCCCTTGTTTTGCACAACACGGAAACTTCAAAGAAGCAGGAAGAAAGCGAGGGTGCAAGGAGAATGTGAATTTGATGATTCCACCCATACTCTTCCGAAACGGATCCCCTCTTAATAGTACGGTTATCCCTATGACTCAATTCCACCGAAAAGAAACGAAGGAAAATAATTCGTCTAAAGTGAAGTCCTCGAGGGGTAACAATCGCATAGTGCCCTTATATTCGATAACCTGAAAAGCTTAATGCACATGATTAGTCCGCAAACGTATTGTCATCAATCACCAAAACAAACCGGGGAAAATAATGCCCTAACATGATCAACATTTTTTAAATACTTGTTCAAAAAATCTCAAATACTTATTCAATATTTTTAGATACTTGTTCAAAAAATTTCAAATGTTTTTTGTAGAGAGTTTTTGTAATATATATATTTGAAATATTTCAAAATAATAAGGAAATTACAAAAATAAAGTGAAATGGAATCCGAAAAAGTAAAAAAAAAAATAGGAAGAAGAGGCTGCGGCCTCCCGCGTGTGTGGGCCTTCCCAACTAGCTCGCCCCTTCCGCGAGTCAGAAGGCAGACGCGCTAAAGGCGAGATATAGGGACGCCATGCATCTAGCGCTCAAAATTGTGTCGACGCCTCTTCCCCGGCGGGTCGGCATCTTGCATGATTCCACGGGGTGGTCGATGATGTCGATGTCCAATCCATGCATATATGCACGGTGCGCGCTTCGAGAGCAGATTTCCGTCAGGATCTCCCCCCGCCGCTGAGTGCCTGAACTGTACCACCACCACACACGCAGTTATCACGTACTAGCAAGCCACTCCGTCGTCCTCCATCCTCGATCGTCGTTCCATGCGCGGCTCTGACACATGGCTGCGCCGGTCCTTCGTGTAGCTTCCATACGTGTCCGGTCGTGCCGACATTAATTCTCACCACGGCGCACATTCTTCAGCGGTGCGTATCCATATCAGGCGAAATTTGTCTTATGTGGAGCCTGTGCATCAGCTTATCTCGCTCCACATCAGGCAACGGCCGGCACGCGCGCCTTAAGTTCACCGCTAGCTGTGTGGTAGTGCTGCCTGCTGCGTCCGCTCCACTCTGCCAGCTAGCGCTCATGGCATCTCTTGAGCTCGACTCTACCCTAGTCCTCTGCCTCCTTTTCGTGGTATCTTGCTTCACCATCGTCCTCAGAGGCTTCGGATATGGCCGAAAGGGCACGCAGCCGCCTTCGCCGCCTGGGTTGCCCATCATCGGCAACCTGCACCAGCTCGGGCGGGGCCGTCCTCACCGGACTCTGGAGGCTCTTGCGCGGCGCCACGGCCCGCTCCTCCTCCTCCGCCTCGGCTCCGTGCGGGCCATCGTGGTCTCCTCGGCCTCGCTCGCCGAGGCGGTGCTGAGGACCCAGGACAACGTCTTCTGCAGCCGCCCGCAGCAGTACACGGCCCGCGGCACGCTCTACGGCTGCCGGGACGTCGGCTTCAGCGCCTACAACGAGCGGTGGCGCCAGCTCCGCCGCATCGCCGTGGTGCACCTCCTCAGCATGAAGCGGGTCGACTCCTTCCGCGCTCTCCGGGAGGAGGAGGTCGCGCGCTTCGTGGGACGGGTCCGCGCGGCGAGTGGGAGTGGCGCGCACGAGGGGCGTCGGGGAATCAACGTGACGGAGCTCATCATCACCTTAACCTACACCGTGATCTCCAGGGCTGCGTTCGGGAACAAGCTTGGTGGGGTGGAGCCGGTCATGGTCCGCGACATGATGAAGGAGCTCACTGACCTGCTCGGCACGATCGCCGTGAGCGACGTTTTTCCGAGACTAGGGTGGCTGGTGGACTGGGCGACGGGGCTCCAAGCGAGGGTGAAGAGGACGGCGGCCGAGCTCGACAGTATAATGGAGAGGACGATCACGGAGCACGAGGGGGACCCAGGAAAGGACGATGGCGAGGCTCCGGACCTCCTGGACGACTTGCTCTTGATCGCCAAGGATGGTGACCAGGGGTTTAAGCTGGATCGGATCGATGTGAAGGGAGTCATCTTGGTAAGTTTTTTTTGTTTTTCGTTTGTTGAATTTCATCTTGGTAAGTACTCACTCCGTCCAAATATTTTAGAGACACTTATTTTTGAGTTGGAGGAGTATTAAGAACAAGAACTCGTAGATCTATAGGAGCAGCCAGCACAATTTTCTTAGCCTATCTTCGTCTTGTTGCAGGACATGTTCATAGCAGGCACCGACACGACCTACAAGACGATAGAATGGACCTTGGCCGAGCTCATGAAGAATCCAAGAGAAATGGCAAAGGTGCAATCAGAGGTGAGACAGGTTGCTGCAGGCGCGCATGGAGGAGTCCTCGAGGAGGAGCTGGAAAAGATGAACCTCCTACAGGCGGCCATGAAGGAAACATTGCGGTTACACCCGCCGGTGCCGCTCCTCATCCCACGCGAATCCATTCAGGATGCACAGCTACACGGCTATGACATCCCGGCCAAGACCCGGGTCATGGTCAACACGTGGGCCATAGGGAGGGACGGCGAGTCGTGGGAGAACGCCGAAGAGTTCCGGCCAGAAAGGTTCCTCGGCAGGACCATCGACTACAATGGCAAGGACCCTCGGTTCCTACCGTTCGGCGCGGGAAGGAGGGGGTGCCCCGGTATTGCCTTTGGGACACGCCTCGCAGAGCTCATGCTGGCTAACATGATGTACCATTTCGACTGGGAGCTACCGGATGGCGAGGATCCCGAGTCATTTGAGGTTGTTGAGTCCAGTGGCTTGTCGCCTGGCCTTAAGTCTGCCTTGATCCTTGGTATAAAACCTCTGTAAGCATACATGGACTGTGTTGGGAGTAATTGAGTAGTTGCTAATTAATTTCCTACTCCTTCTGTCCCGTAATGTAAGACGTTTTCCAACACTAGTGTAGTGCTAAAAATGTCTTATATTATGGAACGGAGGGAGTAGATTTGAGGTGGCGATGGCTTTTATGAAGTCGGGCTGTGAAAGCTATTATTTGAAACAACATTCTCGTTTCAAAATGCACTTGAAAGCTACTGTATAAGTTTATGGATCCTAACCGGGCCAACCATGCAGTTACGAGTTAGGCCCAACTTCATGCAGCACACTGGATCGAACTGGCTCGGCAGCCCAATCACATCAAGCTAGTGGGCAAGCAGGAGCTAGACATTTCATTGTGCTCGTAACCATGCCGCTGCGCGCATGTATGCACCTTCCGCCCAAAAATAAAATAAAATCAGTCTTGATGAGTCTCAGTCGCCCGAGACTCGGTTATGTCTTAGTCAAAACAATATTCATGAGATCTTATATTAACATCTGCAATTTTTCTTTGAGGTAAATACACTAGTGGTGCTTGAACTTGCCACGGATGTGCGGTTTAGTGCCTGAACTTGTAAAATACATTGAACTGGTTTCATAACTTGGCATGAACTTGCATATACGGTTCAAATGACGTTTGTATACGTCGGCCACACATATGAGGCGCGCCAACATGGCATGGGACCCGCTGTCAGTGACTGGACAACGGAGACAAGGGTGTGTGAACTGGTTTTTTTGCGGAAACTCCTCAGGAAATATTTTCCATACAATAAGGCCCTTACAGATAAACTAACAAATTTGCTGCTTCGTGATGATTCATAATCTTGCACTATAATTAATTTTGTACTATAATTATAAAATACTAAAATACTAGCGTTGTGGTGGTTAGAAAGGGCGACCTACCAGTCAAGTGTATGCTGGGGTAGCCAATAGACCACTTCACTTTATTTTTGCGGTTGTCCACTTCACATTTGCTGCTTCATGATGATTCATAACCTTTATGAACTAGGCGGAACAACATAAATAAAAGGATTATTTTGCGAAGTATAAATAAAAGGAATTTAATGAACCAGCAAAAATAGTACCAACTATGTGACTCGAACATCCGACCAAAGCTTATAGACTAGGCACGGATGCCACTCCAACCAATGAGTTCTCATGTATCGAGAGTACAGTAATCTTTATGACTGCCTAACAAACATAATTTCAAAAGAATGCAAAAATCTCATATCATTTAAAAAAATCACATGTTATTTTAAAACATACTCATTCAATTGAAAATATTTTTGAATGATAAACATGTTTATATGATTCAAATATTATTCATATGAGGATCCGCAATCTAAGGGCGCACTAGGCTTTCATTTTCTTTTTAGAAAACATACAGTTTTTACATAAAGCATGAACACATTTATAGACTACATGAATATTTTATTCAAAATGTGGAAATTTTAAAATTATATGAGAATTTATTTACATATATGAGCGTTTGTAAAACTAATTTAATATTTGATTAAAATGCAAAGTTTTTTCAAATTATAAGATATAATCTGTGAGAACCCGGAATTAACTTCCAGACCCTCCTGTGTATATTTGTCAACCCCAGGATCATTGTTGACAACACAGCGAAATGATATCATCGCACAATGCGTAAAAGGTATTACAAGTTTAAATATATCTTGCCACAAGGCATACATAGAGAAATGTCTCATGACATTTATTACAATCAGAAAGCAGCGGAAAGTACAATGCGTAGCGACTCCATCTCAGCCACAGGCAGTCGATGTAGTCCATGTGACCTCACTCCTACGGATCGCCATAGCTGTCATAGTCATCACCTTCGTCTTCATGGAACTCTGTTGTTCAACAAAAGTATTGCCATGAGTACATTACGTACTCAACATGCCTCCCACGGGGAAGGACCTAATAGCTACATGTGGCTTCAAAGGAAGGCTGTATGGCTCATTTGCATAAAGCTAATTTTGTTTGACAAATAAGGTAGTTGAATAATAGCGGTTTTAGATGAAAACATGTTTTATCTTCAGAATAATATCTTTCTTCAAGTGAGGATCCTCGATCAACTCACGTCCTTCATAGGTTTCAAGAATAGGGGCAAAGAGGGAATAAGCAAGACAGGTCCCATACGTCAAGAAAGATTCATGTGTTGCCCATGACTATGGACACGGCTATTCAAATAGTTTTACACTCTGTAGAGGTTGTACACTTTACCCACACGACACAATCCCGACTTGTTGCCACCAGTGGCCGCTGGCGTAGTACACCATTTGGTATACTGGCAGGGAGATTGTGACGAGGTCTTTCATTAGACCAAACTTACTGTGCCAAGCCCACTAGGTTTCAACACGGACGTAACCGCAGTTCACAGTCCGGGCCCCCCTTTTGTGCCGAGGATACTCCTTGCAAGGTAGCTATCCCATCTGCGGTACGGCGATGACGACAATAAGAGTGAACTAACTAATTAACCAAGCCAGTGCCCATATAGCATGTGGTTGTACTGTTATCACAATCTTCAAATCCAAGACTTATTAGGCCTCATGCGGCACGGACGACGGATTGCCCCCTTCAGCTCGTGAAGGGCAGCCAATCGCTCCTTCAATCCTTGATTCAGCTGTCGCCGCACCAGTATTCAGATGGTAAGTTTCACCAGAGTAGAAGAGGATAGAGAAGGTCAACAAGGGCCAGCTGGCCTAGCTCAGCGTTAAGTCTCAACTGTTAATGACTCAGAGGTCATTCAACAAAGCACCTATAGGATAAGCATGGCTAAGCATTTCTACTCTACCGGAATACTATAATTCTACTCAGGTGTCAAATGAATAGGCGACAAGCAGATCAAGGTAATGTGTCAATCGACACGCTAGCTACGAGAATTAAAAATAGCATGCATATAGTAACCATAAAACACAATGCAATTTTGTAAACATAGGATAAAAATGATCAAAGAAGGAGGCATGCCTTCGTTGTTGAGTCCTTCGATAACCTGGTTCTGTCGATGTCCAACCTCGTCACTCCCTACTCATTGTAATGATAGAAAAAGCAAACAATAAATACCAAAGCAATAGCAAATCCAAATAACATTCAAAACAATTTAAGAGTGGATAGATAGCAAGATATCGATCAACATGGAGATTCCAAAAGGAGATAGCACGATTGGAAGGTAATTAGAGAGGATTCGACGGATAGGCGGGGTTTAGGTTGAAGATGACTAAGGAAGGCCCGGTGACCAAGACTAACGTTCTAATTCGAACTATGCGATTAAACATAGTAGTGCCCACTACACACCTCAACTAACTATATAAAAATCTATAAACACGCATGAAATGGAACCATCTTATGCATCTTAACTACACAAGCACAACATGGCTGATTAAACGTAACAATTAACAACAAACAAATATTTAGAAGTATCTAAATATTTATAATGGTTAACAACAAGGAAAGTCTAAACATCAACCATAGCAGCTATTAGGAAGCATCTATCTAACAAAAGACAACTAATGTTATGGTAGAAACTAATTAAACAACTTAATATAATAACACACATCTCACACAAGGCATGTGAGTATAGGAACATACAGATGTCTTAAATAATAACACAAGCATCACACATAAAAGTTATCAAGAGAAGATACTAAATTAGGACATGCTCTTAATAATAAAGAACAACTAATACCAATGACCACTAGCAATACTATTATCACCACATGCTTACAATAACAAGGCATGATACACACACTGAGTGTGTGATCAAAGCACAACTCTACTGACATGACATATGACTCGTCCTAAGTTTAAGAGTCATAGCAAGTATTAAAACACTCATAAGACTAAGATGTAATGAAGTTAAACATCTATAAGAAAGAACTAACTAAGCAACCATAACACACGCAACACCATAAGACATGAAAGATTACTTGCATGAAATATGTCTAGGCATATCATAATGCAATAGAAAGGTAAACAAAACATATCAAACGCTAGGCATACAACAATGCAATAACCAGATAAACTCATATGATGTGTAAACATGGATGGTCATCACACGAGATACCACACTGCCATACCAATACAATAGAATGAAACACCCAACTTAGTTTATATCGACTACATAAATAGAAAGCATGGAAATAGGACACAACTCTATGAGACTAGTTGACACGCATGAACATGGAAGCATGAAAGTAGCACACAACAATTGTTGTTTATAACATGCAAACACATGGACACATCATACTAAGCATGTAGGCAATTTAAACCACTAAATCATGCCATCAACAATATCAAGTAATATTCTATACTAGAATGAGTAACAAGATGGCAAGCATTCGTATGTTGTAGAACCTACACTTGCAACTGCATAGTGGACAACTAGGCATGATCTAATACATGAATACACACACACACATATACTCTATGCCCTCTAGTTATACAATCACAATATCATGGCATGATATTGAAGCAAGAAGGAATCCTACTGAGTTATAATATATGAGATCATAAACTACTAACATGTACCTCTACCAAGCAAATATTAATCATAAGATTGGCCATATAATACAAAGTAGTAATCATATAACACATGGTAGGCTTCAAAAATATGCATTATACTTTGAGTAAGTACTAACATGGCATCTCAATCAACTAAGTATGAACAACTATCATTCTAGGTAATTAAACACCTAGGATAATTAACAACCAATGGTAAAGTAAAACATAGATTTGACAATATCAACATAACACCAATTTAAGAAATGCAACCTTTAAACTATATTGGATGCCAAACATCTATAAAATAAGAGGAACACTATGCAATAATGTGTCACTCTCATATCATACAAAATAATAATTCCACGCCAAGCAATTCACCACAAGCATGGCAATGTTCTAAGTTAATATACCAATTTATGACTACTAGTATAAACGACTAGATACCACACACAAATAAAATAAACATCATATCCTACAACATGGCATGACATCACAACTATACAACACACATGCAAAAATATTTAAACATCTATCTTAGACAAGGCATGATTTAAAACCAACATGTGACATGGATGAAAATGAATATGTAAACCATTCTATGATAACGCCATGCTAAACAAAATTAAATAGTCGAGACATTAAGTATTTCACAATTAAAGAAATCAGGCAAAGACAATAATTCTACAATGGTCTACGCATGGAGATATCACCAAAAATGTGTACCCATTCTCAATATAGAACAATAAACAACACCAAATACTACTAAATAATAAATAAAATATTTCACTAATAATGATCTAAATCTAATTAAAATAATAACACCCGACAAGCATGTACGAACAATGATAATCAAATACACCAATCAACTTCTACGTGTGGTAAACATTCACAAAAACTTGTACACTTGCATAACACATGACTACAAAATTATATGATGTTTAGTAACTCAAAATCAATCTATATTAAAAACACAAAATACTACACATGACTATAATTCATAAATATAAATATTAGTATGCATGCATAAAAGGGAAATACATACTACCACAAATTATCGAGCCGAAACGATGTACAACTATTTTATCAATTTAAACAAGAGTAAACTAAATCTAGTAAACCATATGACACACACAAATTATGAGATAGGTAGCTCACACTCCTACCCGTATCGAGAACGCAAGAAAATAACATATTAATAAATAGTCCGAGCAACAACCAAAAATCTATAATAAAACTCGATTAACCAAACAAGTAATCTAACTCCACTATGGGATTGCTACAACCATATAAAACATTTCCCCTATTGTGGTCAAGATCAAACGATGAACAAAAGCGATGGACATATGACCATGACCTACGGTTTATGCGACGGATAGCATCAACGCGACCAACGCTAAAAATAGGAGGAACCATGATGTCTAGGAGATGACTTAAGTGATATTTTAAAGGTGCACAAAAGGAATTGGATAGAAGCTCACCGAGCGCGACGAATCAATCCGACGAACTCGATGAACAAGTGTAGACGAACATGCTGAATTCTTCGCGTGTGGTCGACGGATCACGTTCTTTCTTCTCTGAATGGATTCATGGTGTGGAGATGAACCTTAGGGCGCAAGGGAGCTGATGGAGATAGTCTACATCACTGGGAACGAGCACCGGCGTCTATGGAGCTTCAAAGTTCAGGGAGAGTTCTTAGAGAGAGGAGGAAGGAAGAGGGCAGGAGTGCTACGTGAATGGAAGAGAAGATGGAGGCGCTGAATATGATGGCTTCACTTTTGGTAACTGATGGGATTGATGGGAATTAAGAGGAGAGGAGGGATCGTGGCTGTTGAGGTTTCCTCCTCTTCTGTGACTTGTGAACGTACAGGAAGGAGAGGAGGTTCGCTAGGTTGGGAGAGACGGGCCAGATTGGCCAGGCCCATGAGGAAGGAAAAGGAAGAGAGAAAAAAAAACATAGATGGGCTAGGCCCTTGCTACTTAGACAGGAAAAAACAACAGTGGCTCAACTCAGGGAAGAGAAGAGAGATGTACATATACATGTATTGGTGGATTTGTCTAATAAATAATGTACGTGTGAAAGAAGTATGAGTAAGATATGTGAACAATTCAAATGGTAGAACGTATCTAATGGTCCGATGGAATTTGGCCCGAGATTGAGAAAAGGAGAAGAAATTGATTTCCGTTTTAGGAAATCTAGAGAAGGAAAAGAAGCTCAAGCAATCAAACGAATTTCAGTAACCCAAAGAAAATTCAAGGCGCATATTTAAATATGCCAAAGAAGAGAAAATAAAGCCCGACTAAAAGAAAAGAACTAAACTCAAATTTTAATTTAGGTTCACGTTAGTTCAAATTAAATCCTTCAAATTATAAAAGTCCAATTTAAGCTTTGCTAACAAATAAAACAAATGAAATTTTCTCGCCCTGATTTTTGGAAAACTTTTTCTTAAGCATTCCGAGAATCGGGATGTTACATAATCTTAATTCATAATTTTATTATGTATATTTTTGTTAAATTATTGCATTGGTATTTTATGAAATTATATGAAATCTTTAATGTAATTTGTTTTAAATATATGTATATTGTTTGTAACACACGATTACAATTTATGTATTTTTTATAAAATTTTGAAATAAAAAAAATAGACACGTCGAAAACTGAGCCACACTATGGTCTAGTTTAGCGAGAGGGGCTTGTTATGTTATAAACCTATATTTATCATTTTTACCATTCGATGTCGTCTGTTGGAGTGGTATGTGCGTCAGCTATACAGCCCCTGGTTGCTTGTTCAAATCAACAGGGCTATATTGCTGGAATAAAATTTTAAATTTATGTTGTTCAGCTTTATATATATAGTATGAATCCTTTTATGACGCTAAATTTGAGCCGGCCTACTGGCTAGCCACACTCACCTGCGCGCGTCAGGTTACTGTTTTGAACCCCATACCTGTTTTTAATTATTAATATACTTTTTACTAGAGGGTTCTCCGAAAAAACCTGGGCCACACACCCTGTCTGTTACAGCGAGTCCCATGCCATGACGGCGCGACTCGTCAGCGTCGCGGACGCATACAAATGCGATTTGAACTGTATATGCACGTCTATGCCAAGTTATGGAACCACTTTAATGTATTTTGCAAGTTCAGGCACTAAAATGCACATTCATGACAAGTTCAAGCACCAGTGATGTATTTACCACTTTTTCTTTTTAACTTTCGGTTTTACTAAGTCTCACTCGACTGAGACTTTGTTATGTCTCAGTTGATACTATATTTGTTTGATCTTGCATGAACTTGGCAAAAAAAAGACAATCCTTCTCAGTTTTTTTTCTTTTTCCTCTTGCATGGACATTGGTAAAAAAAACAGTTCTTTTCAGTTTTTTTTTTCTTTTTCTTCTTACATACTATATCACTTGACTGAATCAAAGATAGACCCTTTTTGCCTGGTTTGTGTCCCCTACGCCTACAACTAGGGTTTGTGTCCCCTACGCCTACAACTAGGGGGGGCATGAATGCCGATCTTGGAGATTTTCTCGAGCAACTCGGTCTGAATGATGAAGCCTTGGACGATCTAGTAATTGATGAGGATGATCTAGAGATCAATGAAAGTGTGAGACGGCTAGCCCTAGCCAGGGTTCATATGGACAAAACCATTAGTCCTTTAGTCAAGCTGCTTTCTACTGCGACATGCGAGCTGCCTGGAATCAAGTGCAGCATGTTCGGTTTTGTCCTGTTAACCGCAAGTTGTTAGTTGTCCAGGCATCTTGCTTGGGCGATTCAGAGCGGATGGTGGAGCAGGGCCCGTAGCTCTTCGGGAATTGGGTAGTATTAATGGTTCCATATGATGATTTCATGAAAGTAAGATGAAGTTCCTATGGTGTTCATGCGTCATGCCGATCTGGCTCCAAATCCACAAGTTGCCAGATGGATTCCGTAAGAAGGGAGTAGTGGAACAACTGCTTAAGAACGCGGGAGAGATCATAGAGATGAGGCTCTACGGGAATAGCCGTGGTGACTATGTTGGGATCAGGGTTCCCCATGACATTTCCATTCCACTACTAGGAAAAATCTTATACATAGAAACTTACCAGTAGCGCGGGTCACAAAGAAGCGCTACTACTACTTACCACTAGCGGCCGACAAATAAATGCGCTGCAGCTAAGCTTATAGCAGTAGCGCGTCAGACGAAAGAAGCGCTACTACTACAATTCCGACGAGTGCGGCTAATCTGCACCCGGGCTCATCTGCACCCACGCTTAGAAAAAATTCAAAAAAATACTAGAAAAATTTAAAAAATTCCAATTTCTTTTATGGTGGTAGATAATTTGATGCGTGAGGTGCGCCCCAAAATTCATCTCATTTGACCATCTGAGCAGCTCTCGGCAAAGAAGACAAAATCAGGGTCTGTAAAAATGTTCACTGTTCACGCACTGTTTTGACCCGATTTGTCTTTTTTGCCGAGAGCTGCTCAGATGTCCAAATTAGATGAATTTTGGGGCGCACCTCACTCGTCAAATTATCTACTGCCACAAAAAAATTGGAATTTTTTGAATTTTTCTAGTATTTTTTTTGAATTTTTTGCTGAGAGGGAGCAGATGAGCCCGGGCACCGTTTTGAGTTTTCGAATTCCGACACTGTTCTCTGCAGGCTAGGAATAGTAGTAGCGAGCTTATGCAAAGCGCGATACTGCTAAGATGATTGTAGCAGCGTGTTTTACGCGGAAAGCGCTACTGCTAATGAAAATAAAATAAAATAAAAAACATATACAAAAGTAAATAAAAATGAAAGAAATAGAAAAAAAGGGAAAGTAAAAAAAGAAAATGTGAAGGACAATAAAAGAAAAATAAAAATAAAGGAGAAAGGCGTAGCAGCAACGTGTTGTTAGGACAAGCGATATAGCTAACATAGCAGTAGCGCGTTCTCTTAGCCAGCGCTATAGCTAATGTAGCAGCAACACTTTCCCGGGGCCCACGCTACTGCTGTTTTTGTCTTAACCGTGTGGTTCTTCTTCTCCCCCAGCTACTTCCCCCAAATCCCCCCTCGATCTGCTGTTGCCGCCGTCGTCGCCCTACATCGCCGTCGGCCGCCGCGCGCTCGCCCGGCACCATCTGCACACCCTCTGCTGCCCTCTGTGGCCGCCGTTGTCGTCGCCCTACATCGTCGCCCTCCGCCTCACGCCCGAGCCCCGATCCCGACCTCGACGCTGCGTGGCCCTCCCTCGGCCGCTCCCTAACTCTGCCGTGCCCGAGGTGAGCACGCCTACACCTCCTCCTCCTCCTCCCCTACCTCGGCCTAGCTAGGGTTCCTAGGGTTCATCTAACTAGTTAGGGTCCATCAAATTAGCTACTACTTGTAGATGCTTAAGTAGTTATATAATTGTTGTGCACCCAATGTAGTTAAGTAAATATAATTGTAAACTAGATGTTAATTAGGTCAGTAGTTGTAGATGCTCAAGTAGTTTTTAGAACAAATTCCTTGGGTTCATCAATGGGTGCTTAAGTAGTTGTAGATGCTTAAGTACCTAGTTAGGGTTCATCTAATTAGTTAGTACTTGTAAATGCTTAAGAACTAGGGCAGTAGGGTTAGGGCAGTAGGGTTTAACTAGATATTAATTAGGAAAGTAGTGTTTAGTTTAGAGAAAAAAAATTTAATATAGTTTTTTTTACTGTTTTTAGTAAGTGTTTAATAGAATTAGTAAGAAAATTAATAGAACTAGTTTATTTTTAGTAAGAACTAGTGAATTAATAAAACTAGTTTATTTTTAGTAAGAAAATTAATAGAACTAGTTGAACTAGTTTATTTTTAGTAAGAACTAGTTTATTTTTATTTATAGTAAGTGTTTAGTTGAACTAGTTGAATTAATAGAACTAGTTTATTTTTAGTAAGAAAATTTAGGTATATGAGATTTGATTATCTAATTAAATTTTTACTATAGAACTAGATTATTTTCAGTAAGAAAATTAATAGAACTAGCTTATTTTTTAGTTAAAGCAATTATTTCCGTATCGACGTCGACGATGCCTATCCCGCATCCTCGCCATTGACTCGGCGGAGGAGGCCTGCTTGGTCAGAGGGGCCATGTCTGGGACTGGGCTCCGTCGGGCTGGTACTAGGATGTGCTACTGAGGGAGTCCCGGATTAGGGGGTGTCCGGATAGCCGGACTACCATCATCGGCCGAACTATCATCGGCCGGACTATCATCATCATCGACCGGACTACAAGACTATGAAGATACAAGATTGAAGACTTCGTGCCGTGTCCGGATGGGACTTTCCTTGGCGTGGAAGGCAAGCTTGGCGATACGGATACGTAGATCTCCTACTATTGTAACCGACTCTATCTAACCCTAGCCCTCTCCGGTGTCTATATAAACCGGATGGCTCTAGTCCGTAGGACACAATAACAACCATTACAATCATACCATAGGCTAGCTTCTAGGGTTTAGCCTCCTTGATCTCGTGGTAGATCCACTCTTGTAAACATCCACAATATCAATATCAATCAAGCAGGACGTAGGGTTTTACCTCCATCAAGAGGGCCCGAACCTGGGTAAAACATCGTGTCCCTTGGCTCCTGTTACCATCCGCCTAGACGCACAGTTCGGGACCCCCTACCCGAGATCCGCCGGTTTTGACACCGACATTGGTGCTTTCATTGAGAGTTCCTCTGTGTCGTCACCGATAGGCTTGATGGCCTCTTCAATCGACAACGACGCAGTCCTGGGTGAGACTTTTCTCCCCGGACAGATCTTCATATTCGGCGGCTTCGCACTGCGGGCCAACCCACTTGGCCATCTGGAGCAGATCGAAAGCTACGCCCCTGGCCGTCAGGTCGGGTTTGGAAGCCTAAACTTCACAGCCGATATCCGCGGGGACTTGATCTTCGATGGATCTGAGCCACAGCCGAGTGTGCCGCGCTGTCACGATGGGCACGACCTAACTCTGCCGCCGGACAGCACCTTGGAGGCCGCACATGAATCCGCTCCGACCCATAGTCCGGAGCCGATCGCTCAGATCGAGGATGGATGGCTGGACACCGCCTCGGGAGCTGCAACTTCTACGGCGATGGAGCCGAACACTTACCTTGTCCCGCATAAAGCTCATGACTCCGAGGTGCCGGACTCTCTGCCGGACTCCGAACCTCCTGCGCCCCTACCAGTCGAATCCGACTGGGCGCCGATCATGGAATTCACCGCCGCGGACATCTTTCAGCACTCACCCTTCGGCGATATCTTAAATTCGCTAAAGCATCTCTCACTATCCGGAGAGCCCTGGCCGAACTATGGCCAGGATGGTTGGGACGCGGACGACGAAGAAAATCAGAGCCCACCCACCACCCACTTCGTAGCCACCGTCGACGATCTAACCGACGTACTCGACTACGACTCCGAAGACATCGACGGTATGGACAACGATGCCGGAGACTATCAAGAACCAGTGCCTACAGGACACTAGAAGACCACCTCGTCATACGACATATATATGGTGGACACCCCAAAAGATGGGGACGACGAAGAAGCAACGGAGGCCGATTCCTTAAAGAAACAGCCCAAGCGCCGACATCAGCGGCGCCGCTCTAAATCCCGCCACAGCAAGAATAGAGATTCCGGCACAGGAGATAATAACACCCAGAAAGTGCCGAAGACAACCCCCTCCAGCACGATCCAGCGCAGGAGGAGGCAGAAGCAAGCCCTCACGAGAGGGCGGCAGACGAAGAGGTCGAGGATGATAATTACTTACCTCCCTCCGGAGACGAGACAAGCCTCGACGACGATGAATTCATCGTGCCTGAGGATCCCGTCGAACAAGAGCGTTTCAGACGCAGGCTAATGGCCACGGCAAACAGCCTAAAGAAAAAGCAGCAACAACTTCAAGCTGATCAAGACCTACTGGCCGACAGATGGACCGAGGTCCTCGCGGCCAAAGAGTATGAACTCGAACACCCCTCCAAAAGTTACCCAAAACGCAAGTTGCTCCCCTGACTAGAGGAGGAAGCGTACAAACCTGCATCACCAGCGCACAATACGGCAGACCGACCACCTCGTGGCCGCGATAGAGAGGCGTGCAAGCCCTCCACCAAAACCGTACCCCAGCACCGCTCAAAAAGCATGAAGCCACGGGGGAATGCGCCGGACTTGCGGGATATATTGGAGGACAACGCAAGACAATCCAGATCTATCTATGGATCACGTGGGCGCCCCAAGACCCACGACGAATACCGTCGCGCCGGATACAACTACTTCGGCCGGGCCGAACACAGCAGACAACGCTCTCTCGAGCTACGTCGCGATATTGCTCAATACAGAGGCGCCGCGCACCCACTATGCTTCACTGACGAAGTAATGGATCATCAAATCCCTGAAGGGTTTAAACCCGTTAATATTGATTCCTACGATGGCACAACAGACCCCGCGGTTTGGATCGAGGATTATCTCCTCCATATACATATGGCCCGTGGCGACGATCTTCACGCCATCAAATATCTCCCGCTCAAGCTTAAAGGACCAGCTCGGCATTGGCATAACAGCCTGCCCGCAGAGTCAATTGGATGCTGGGAAGACCTGGAAGCCGCATTCCTCGACAACTTCCAGGGCACGTATGTGCGACCACCGGACGCAGATGACCTAAGCCACATAATCCAGCAGCCAGACGAATCGGCCAGGCAATTCTGGACACGGTTCTTAACAAAGAAAAATCAAATCGTCGACTGTCCGGATGCAGAGGCCCTCGCTGCCTTCAAACATAACATCCGCGACGAGTGGCTGGCCTGGCACCTAGGACAGGAAAAGCCGAAATCCATGGCAGCCCTCACATCACTCATGACCCGCTTCTGTGCGGGAGAGGATAGCTGGCTAGCTCGTAGCAACAACCTCAACAAAAACGCTGGCAGTCCGGATAACAAGGACCGCAATGGGAGGTCGCGTCGAAACAAAAACAAATGCCGCATTAACGGCGATAGCAATAAGGATACGGCAGTCAATGCCGGATTCCGAGGCTCCAAGCCCGGTTAACGGAAGAAGCCATTCAAAAGAACCACTCCGAGCCCGTCCAATTTGGACCGAATACTTGACCGCTCCTGTCAAATACATGGAACCCCCGAAAAGCCAGCTAACCACACCAACAGAGATTGTTGGGTATTCAAGCAGGCAGGCAAATTAATCGCCGAAAAAAATGACAAGGGGCTACACAGCGATGACGAGGAAGAGACCCGGCCGCCGAACAACAGAGGACAAAAGGGATTCCCCCCTCAAGTTCGGACGGTAAACATGATATACGCAACGCATATACCCAAGAGGGAGCGGAAGCGTGCACTAAGGGACGTATACGCGATGGAGCCAGTTGCCCCAAAATTCAACCCATGGTCCTCTTGCCCGATCACTTTCGATCGAAGAGACCATCCGACCAGTATCCGCCATGGCGGATTCGCCGCATTGGTTTTAGACCCAATCGTCGACGGATTTCACCTCACGAGAGTCCTGATGGACGGCGGCAGTAGCCTGAACCTGCTTTATCAGGATACAGTGCGAAAGATGGGCATAGACCCTTCAAGGATTAAACCTACAAAGACAACCTTCAAAGGCGTCATACCAGGTGTCGAGGCCAGTTGTACAGGCTCAGTTACACTGGAAGTGGTCTTCGGATCCCCGGATAATTTCCGAAGCGAGGAGTTAATCTTCGACATAGTCCCATTCCGCAGTGGCTATCACGCTCTGCTCGGACGAATTGCGTTCGCAAAATTCAACGCGGTGCCGCATTATGCATACCTTAAGCTCAAGATGCCAGGCCCTCGTGGAATCATCACGGTCAATGGAAACACGGAACGCTCCCTCCGAACGGAGGAACATACAGCGGCTCTCGCGGCAGAAGTACAGAGCAGCCTTTTAAGGCAATTTTCGAGTCCGACCGTTAAACGACCGGACACGGCCAAACGCGCCCGGAGCAACATCAACCAAGACCACCTGGCACGTTCCGAGAACGCGTAGCAATGCGGCCTCCACCCCAGCCCTCGCACAATTATAAGACAAACTCTCCCCGTACATAATTACGCCCTGGAGATACCATGGGCATAGGGGGAGAGGCACAACCACAACAGACCCAGAGTGCGGTTCGACCACACCAGGGGCTCCCAAGTGTGTCGCTCTTTTTATCTTTTATTTCTCACTTTTTTATACAGAACTCTGTCCGGCGGCGAACCTGCCGAACTCATGATGCAACAGCCAGGGAGGGACAAAGGCCGCGATGAACACTCAGGTGGTCTCCATTACGAGCATTAAATTTGTTAAATACACCATTCCGCGGCCTACCCCTGGAGGGAGACGCCTTTAGTTCGTCCAATCCCTTACTTTCCACACTATTTGTATCATTCCGCACTCATAGCAAATCTTCTCGAATAAAATGCAGCACTGTTTGCCCATAATTGCATTACCTTATATATATGTTCATTTACGACATGTTGCATCCGTACATTTTGGTACGGCCAAATACACCAGGGGCTTATGTTCCCCGCATTATGGTGTGATAAAGTCCGCACACTTTCACAAGTGCGGCACCCCGAACTTATAGCATTATATGAATCGGCTCTGAATCATGTCTTGGGTCAATAGTTGGGTTTGCCTGGCTCCCATGTTTGGCACCTTACGTTCCGTTCTATCGGCTAAGGTAGCACTGGGAGAACCACTGCGATTGCGCCCCAGTTGAGCCGGGTTAACGCCTCAGTGGAGAAAGCTAAAACTGACCGTCATGATAAGGCAAGAGACTGGTCGCTGTTCGAGAGGTCTTTTCGGGTCCTTAAAGACCTACGCCGCTTCGAGCGAAGTACCGGATAATGTCCGACGAAGGCGTGGATAGCGCCCCGAATTCGGTCTTCCGAATACTAGGGGCTTCGCCGAAATTTAAAATTATAGAATTCTATGGCTAAGTGAGAGTGTTCAAGCACTATAAGTTCGGTTGCCTTGTTCGTTGTGTTGAGCGCCCTCCCTAGATGGACCCAAAAATGGGAACAAGAGAGCTCAAGTTTATCCCGAACACCCCAGCACTCGTGGCATGGGGGCTGAAGCCGACGACTTGCCATCTCTCAGATTTAATAAACGGCCGCACAGAAGGTAATATTTTAAATTAACAAGCGTTGCTTAGCGCATATGAACAAAGTTTTCAGCGCACAGGATAACACATTGCGAATTTACTCAATAATTACATCCCTGGGGCACTCATCCACAATCTGGCGGGCACCCTTCAGGACAGTCTTATAGTACATCTCGGGCGTACGATATTCCTTGCCCGCTGGTGGCGCGTTAGTGATTAGCTTCTCCGCATCCAGCTTGCCCCAATGCACCTTTGCGCGGGCAAGGGCCCGACGAGCACCTTCAATATAGGCGGAGCGCTTGATAACCTCCACCCAGGGGCACGCATCCACCAACCGTCGCACGAGGCCGAAGTAGCTCCCAGGCATGGCCTCTCCAGGCCACAGCCGGACTATGAGGCCCTTCATGGCCTGCTCGTCCACCTTGTGGAGCTCGACCAGCTGCTTTAGCTGGTCGCTAGGGGGCACCGGATGGCCGGCCTCAGCATACTGAGACCAGAAGACCTTCTCCGTTGAGCTCCCCTCCTCGGCTCGGTAGAATGCGGTGGCATCAGACACGCTGCGAGGCAGATCTGCAAACGCCCCTGGAGAGCTCCGAATTCGGGTAAGTAACACGTAATTTACATTCACATGCTTGCTTTGCATGAAAAATGCCTTACCCGCCGCTATCTTCCTCACCAACTCAATCTCCTGAAGGGACTTATGGGCATCGGCCTTGGCAGTTTTGGCACTTTCGAGGGCCGAGGCAAGCTCAGACTCTCGAGTCTTTGAGTCACGCTCCAAACTCTCATGCTTTTCCATGAGAGCCTGGAGCTCTTGCCGAACCACCGCCACCCGCGCCTCCTGCTTTTCTCGCTCTGCCCGTTCTGCGGCTGCATTGCGTTCGGCCGCGGACACGGCCTCCTTCAGGGTCGCCACCTCGTTCGTGGCCCCTGCAGTACCCATGTTATCCTTGTTATTTTTTTGTTGCAACCTAAATCCTTTTCTGTAAGGTACAAGTTCAAAGTGGTGTTACTCACCTTCTTTGTCCTGGAGCTGCTTCTTGGCGCGGCCGAGCTCTTGCTCAGACCGCTCAAGCTCCTGCTTCAAAGCACTCCGCAGTCAGTGCGACAGAGGTCAGCAGCGCAGCCTGCAACCCATATTGACATAATTTTTTAGCAACCCTGCGTATATCTTATTTTTTTCAGATCCTCAGTCCGGCTTTTCTTTCCTAACACCGAACCGAGCATCAGGGGCTACTGTCTATGCGGTATTACATTGCATATTTTTAACCTCTTACCTCAAAGCCTGATAGAAGGCTATTGCAGGCTTCGGTCAGCCCGCTCTTGGCAAGCTGTACCTTCTGAATCACCGCACTCATAATAGTGCGGTGTTCTTCCTCGATGGAAGCGCTCTGCAGCGCCTCCAACAAATTGTCCGGCGCCTCCGGTTGGACGGAAGCTGCCGGCGTCACGGTCTTTCCCTTCGTGCGAAGGGGCCGCCGACCGGACTCCGAAACCACTGCGGGTTCTGATGTGGAGTCCGGCGCAAAGTCCGGGAGGCCGCCTTGTGGCGCCTCCGGAGCCTCCCCCTGATGGGTCCCTTCTTGGGATCCCACCTCGACGTCCTCGGTGTCGCAAGGGGTGGAGGCAGTCGGGATGGAGTCTACATCCGACGGAGCCAACGACCCGCTCGATGAAGCGGGGAGATCATCATTGGCCGGACTACATGCAGCATGCGGCATCAGAATGACACTATGTGACGCAGAAAAAGAAATTATAAATCATTCAGGAATCCGGATACTTACGATCTCACCGGAGGCCTGGCCCTTGAAGGCCATTCTTCCTCGCCAACGTTGATGTTGGCGAAGCTGTCCGGGGGAATAGTCCTTCCCCTCTTGGACCCTTCGGCCTCCCCTGTTGGGGAAGCCTTCCTCTTCCTCTCTCCCTCCTCTGGGAGAGAGTCCTCTTTCTCCTCCTCGTTTTCGGGGGAGGAGTCCGCCCCGGAGTCGTCGGACACCTGAAAACGGGAACTCTTTCGAGCACCCATGGCCTCCTTCTTGGCCTTCTTCTCCGGCACCACGTGCGGTGCCGGAACCAGCGGCCTCGCTAGATGGGCGTCTACTGGGTTTTTTGGCATAGGAGCCGGGCAGATAATCTGCTCCGCCTTCCTCATCCAGTCTTGTCAAAGGAAAAGGGGAAATTAAAACCCGCATAGAGTCAAACTATGAAAAGCAAGTGTCCCGTAAAGGGGTAGAATCGCTTACCTCGTCGGCTTGACGCTGCGAGTGAAATCCGCGATCTTCAGTCGCGGATGCGGGGGCTTCGGCGCCCTTAAACAGCACCCTCCAGGCGCCTTCGTACGTCGTGTCGAAGAGCTTGCTCAACGCCTGGTGCTGCTCCGGATTGAACTCCCACAGATTGAATGCCCACTCCTGGCATGGGAGAATCCGGTGGACGAGCATGACTTGGACCATGTTAACCAGCCTGAGCTTCTTCACTAGCTTCTGGATACAGGCTTGGAGTCCCGTCAGCTCCTCCGAACTACCCCACAGCAAGCCCTTCTCTTTCAGGAGGTGAGCTGCGTTGGGATACCAGATCTAAACTCGGGGGCCGCCGCCCACGTAGGGTCGCGCGGCTCGGTGATATAGAACCACTCCGATTGCCACCCCTTGACGGATTCCGCGAAGGCCCCTTCGAACCAAAGGACGTTGGGCATGTTGCCCAACATGGCGCCTCCGCACTCCGCTTGAGTGCCCTTCACTACCTTCGGCTCGACATTGAAGGTCTTGAGCCACAAGCCGAAGTGGGGCTGGATGCAGAGGAAGGCCTCGCACACGATGATAAACGCCGAGATGTTGAGGATGAAGTTTGGCGCCAGATCATGGAAATCCAGGCCGTAGTAGAACATGAGCCCCCGGACAAAGGGGTGAAGTGGAAAGCCCAGTCCGCGGAGGAAGTGGGGAAGAAAAACGACCCTCTCATGGGGCCTGGGGGTGGGGATGAGCTGCCCCTCGTCGGGCAGCCGGTGCACAATGTCGCTGGACAGGTAGCCGGCGCTGCGCAGTCTTTCGATGTGCTCCTCCGTAACGGAGGAGGTCATCCTCTTGCCTCCCGCTCCAGACATGACTGGGGAAGGTTGAGATGAGATGTGCGGGCTTGGGCGCTGGAGCTCGAGTGCACGGAGATGGATAAGCAAAGGAGGAAGAAGGCGTAGGTGAAAAGGTGAATCCTTATCCCTTATATGGGCGAGCGAAGTCTACGCGTCCCCCACCGGCCTGGTAAAACTCGCTTATCCCCCAAGCGTCACCATCAATGGCGCGGTTGGGTTACCCACGTCCGTATTGATGAGAATCCAGGGTTTAAGGGGGAACACGATCTCTGCTTCGTCAAGACGTGCCAAGGAAACCGCTTCGCTAAATGCGCTGAGGTGGTAGAGTAAAAAACGATACAAGTAATGGCTTGGTAGTGGCATGACGTCATGCCGCAAAAAACGTCAGCAGATTGAACTTGTGTATATATTATTCTCTCTACGGTGGAATGTGGAATTTATTTTGCAGAGCCGGACACTATCCTGGTGTTCACAATCTTCTATCATTCGGAGGAGGAACCCGCCTTGCAATGCCAAGCAATATAAGCGCCGGACTTATCGTCATTGAAGCCTGGTTCAGGGGCTACTGAGGGAGTCCCGGATTAGGGGGTGTTTGGATAGCCGGACTACCATCATCGGCCGAACTATCATCGGCCGGACTATCATCATCATCGACCGGACTCCAAGACTATGAAGATACAAGATTGAAGACTTCGTCCCGTGTCCGGATGGGACTCCTTGGCGTGGAAGACAAGCTTGGCGATACGGATACGTAGATCTCCTACTATTGTAACCGACTCTATGTAACCCTAGCCCTCTCCGGTGTCTATATAAACCGGATGGCTCTAGTCCTTAGGACACAACAACAACCATTACAATCATACCATAGGCTAGCTTCTAGGGTTTAGCCTCCTTGATCTCGTGGTAGATCCACTCTTGTAAACATCCACAATATCAATATCAATCAAGCAGGACGTACGGTTTTACCTCCATCAAGAGGGCCCGAACCTGGGTAAAACATAGTGTCCCTTGTCTCTTGTTACCATCCGCCTAGACGCACAGTTCGGGACCCCCTACCCGAGATCCGCCGGTTTTGACACCGACATCTACCTTCCGGGGGCGCAGCTTGGTGAGGAGCCAGCCCATCGTTGACCCGAACCTTTTTGGTAGCGACCGCATGGGCCAGTGATTATGCGGAGGATTGAGGACCCCGCGGAGGTGGTACATCACCATGTCTGTAAGGAGGACGAGCACGTCCGTTGCTACATGGTTGCATTGGAGGGAAGGTTCTCCAATACCTGGCAAGTTCTTCAGGGATCTCACTAGAGCCATGATCCTGTGATAGTTCCTTCTCTTTGGGTGCCCACTGAAGGAAATATGCCCTAGAGGCAATAATAAAGTTATTATTTATTTCCTCACATCATGATAAATGTTTATTATTAATGCTAGAATTGTATTAACCAGAAACATAATACATGTGTGAATACATAGACAAACATAGTGTCACTAGTATGCCTCTACTTGACTAGCTCGTTAATCAAAGATGGTTAAGTTTCCTAACCATAGACATGAGTTATCATTTGATTGATGTGATCACATCATTAGGAGAATGATGTGATTGACTTGACCCATTCTGTTAGCTTAGCACTTGATCGTTTAGTATGTTGCTATTGCTTTCTTCATGACTTATACATGTTCCTATGACTATAAGATTATGTAACTCCCGTTTATCGGAGGAACACTTTGTGTGCTACCAAATGTCACAACGTAACTGGGTGATTATAAAGGTGCTCTACAAGTGTCTCCAAAGGTACTTGTTGAGTTGGCGTATTTCGAGATTAGAATTTGTCACTCCGATTGTCGGAGAGGTATCTCTGGGCCCTCTCGGTAATGCACATCACTATAAGCCTTGCAAGCAATGTAGCTAATGAGTTAGTTGCAGGATGATGCATTACATAACGAGTAAAGAGACTTGCCGATAACGAGATTGAACTAGGTATTGAGATACCGACGATCGAATCTCGGGCAAGTAACATACCGATGCCAAAGGGAACAACGTATGTAGTTATGCGGTTTGACTGATAAAGATCTTCATAGAATATGTGGAAACCAATATGAGCACCCAGGTTCCGTTATTGGTTATTGACCGGAGACGTGTCTCGTTCATGTCTACATAGTTCTCGAACCCGTAGGGTCCGCATGCTTAAAGTTCGGCGACGATTGGTATTATGAATTTTTTGTGTTTTGATGTAATAAATTTAGTTCGGAGTCTCGGATATGATCACAGACATGACGAGGAGTCTTGAAATGGTCCATATGTAAAGATCGATATATAGGATGACTATGTTCGGACACCGGAAGTGTTTCGGGAGGTTTCAGACATTTAACGGAGTACCGGGGAGTTACCGGAACTCCTCAGGTTGTAAATTGGGCCTAATGGGACTTCGTGGGAGAAGGGGAGGGGCGGCCAGGGCAGCCGCGCCCCCCTCCCCCTCTAGTCCGAATTGGACAAGGAGGGGGGTGGCGCCCCCCTTTTTCCTTCTCCTCCTCTCTCCCTTCCTTCCCTTCTCCTTCTCCTACAAGGAAAGGAGGAGGCCTACTCCCGGTGGGAGTAGGACTCCCCCCTTGGCGCGCCCTCCTCCTGGCCGGCCGCCCCCTTGCTCCTTTATATACGGGGGCAGGGGGCACCTCTAGACACACAAGTTGATCTCTTGATCTCTCCCAGCCATGTGCAGTGCCCCCCTCCACCATATTCCACCTTGGTAATATCGCAGTGTTGCTTAGGCGAAGCCCTGCGTCGGTAGCATCATCAGCACCGTCATCACGCTGTCGTGCTGACGGAACGCTCCCGCAAAGTTGTGCTGGATCAGAGTTCGTGGGACGTCATCGAGCTGAACGTGTGCTGAACTCGGAGGTGACGTACGTACGTTACTTGGATCAGTCGGATCGTGAAGATGTACGACTACATCAACCGTGTTATGCTAACGCTTCTGCTTTCAGTCTACGAGGTTACATGGACAACACTCTCCCCTCTTGTTGCTATGCATCACCATGATCTTGCGCGTGCGTAGGATTTTTTTTGAAATTACTACGTTCCCCAGTAGTGGCATCTGAGCCAGGTTTTTGTGTAGATGTTATATGCACGAGTAGAACACAAGTGAGTTGTGGGCGATACAAGCCATACTGCTAACCAGCATGTCATACTTTGGTTCGGCGGTATTGTTGGATGAAGCGGCCTGGACCGCCATTACGCGTACGCTTACGCGAGACTGGTTCTACCGACGTGCTTTGCACATAGGTGGCTGGCGGGTGTCAGTTTCTCCAACTTTAGTTGAACCGAGTGTGGCTACGCCCGGTCCTTGAGAAGGTTAAAACAACACTAACTTGATGAAATATCGTTGTGGTTTTGATGCGTAGGTAAGAACGGTTCTTGCTCAGCCCGTAGCAGCCACGTAAAACTAGCAACAACAAAGTAGTGGATGTCTAATTTTTTTTTGCAGGGCATGTTGTGATGTGATATGGTCAAGACATGATGCTAAATTTTATTGTATGAGATGATCATGTTTTGTAATAGAGTTATCGGCAATTGGCAGGAGCCATATGGTTGTCGCTTTATCGTATGCAATGCAATCGCCCTGTAATTGCTTTACTTTATCACTAAGCGGTAGCGATAGTCGTAGGGAAGCAATAGTTGGAGAGACGACAACGATGCTACGATGGAGATCAAGGTGTCGCGCCGGTGACAATGGTGATCATGACGGTGCTTCAGAGATGGAGATCCCAAGCACAAGATGATGATGGCCATATCATATCACTTATATTGATTGCATGTGATGTTTATCCTTTATGCATCTTATTTTGCTTTGATTGATAGAAGCATTATAAGATGATCTCTCACTAAATTTCAAGGTAAAAGTGTTCTCCCTGAGTATGCACCGTTGCCAAAGTTCGTCGTGCCGAGACAACACGTGATGATCGGGTGTGATAAGCTCAACATTCATCTACAACGGGTGCAAGCCAGTTTTGCACACGCAGAATACTCGGGTTAAACTTGACGAGCCTAACATATGCAGATATGGCCTAGGAACACTGAGACCGAAAGGTCGAGCGTGAATCATATGGTAGATATGATCAACATAGTGATGTTCACCATTGAAAACTACTCCATTTCACGTGATGATCGGTTATGGTTTAGTTGATTTGGATAACGTGATCACTTAGATGATTAGCGAGATGTCTATCTAAGTGGGAGTTCTTAAGTAATATGATTAATTGAACTTGAATTTATCATGAACTTAGTACCAGATAGTATTTTGCTTGTCTATGTTGTTGTAGATAGATGGCCCGTGGTGTTGTTCCATTGAATTTTAATGCGTTCCTTGAGAAAGAAAAGTTGAAATATGATGGTAGCAATTACACGGACTGGGTCCGTAATTTGAGGATTATCCTCATTGCTGCACAGAAGAATCACGTCCTGGAAGCACCGCTGGGTGCCAGGCCCGCTGCAGATGCAACTGAAGACACTAAGAACGTCTGGCAGAGCAAAGCTGATGACTACTCGATAGTTCAGTGTGCCATGCTTTATGGCTTAGAGCCGGGACTTCAATGACATTTTGAACGTCATGGAGCATATGAGATGTTTCAGGAGTTGAAGTTAACATTTCAAGCAAATGCCCGGATTGAGAGATATGAAGTCTCCAATAAGTTCTATAGCTGCAAGATGGAGGAGAATAGTTCTGTCAGTGAACATATACTCAAAATGTCTGGGTATAATAATCGCTTGATTCAACTGGGAGTTAATCTTCCTGATGATAGTGTCATTGACAGAATTGTTCAATCACTGCCACCAAGCTACAAGAGCTTCGTGATGAACTATAATATGCAAGGGATGAACAAGACAATTCCCGAGCTCTTTGCAATGCTAAAGGCTGCGGAGGTAGAAATCAAGAAGGAGTATCAAGTGTTGATGGTCAACAAGACCACCGCTTTCAAGAAAAAGGGTAAAGGAAGAAGAAGGGGAACTTCAAGAAGAACGGCAAACAAGTTGATGCTGAAGAGAACAAACCCAAGTCTGGACCTAAGCCTGAGACTGAGTGCTTCTACTGCAAGCAGACTGGACAGTGGAAGCGGAACTGCCCCAAGTATTTGGCGGATAAGAAGGATGGCAAGGTGAACAAAGGTATATGTGATATACATGTTATTGATGTGTACCTTACCAGAGCTCGCAGTAGCACCGGGTATTTGATACTGGTTCTGTTGCTAATATTTGCTACTCGAAACAGGGACTATGGATTAAGCAAAGACTGTCTAAGGACGAGGTGACAATGCGCGTGGGAAATGGTTCCAAATTCGATGTGATCTCCGTCGGCACACTACATCTACATCTACCTTCGGGATTAGTTTTAGACCTAATAATTGTTATTTGGTGCCAGTGTTGAGCATGAACATTATATCTGGATCTTGTTTGATGCGAGACGGTTATTCATTCAAATCTGAGAATAATGGTTGTTCTATTTATATGAGTAATATCATTTATGGTCATGCACCTTTGAAGAGTGTTCTGTTCATGCTAAATCACGATGGTAGTGACACACATATTCATAATGTTGAAGCCAAAAGATGCAGAGTTGATAATGATAGTGCAACTTATTTGTGGCACTGCCGTTTGGGTCATATTGGTGTAAAGCGCATGAAGAAACTCCATACTGATGGACTTTTGGAATCACTTGGTACTTGCGAACCATGCCTCATGGGCAAGATGACTAAAACGCCATTCTCCGGAACTATGGAGCGAGCAACAGATTTATTGGAAATCATACATACTGATGTATGTGGTCCGATGAATATTGAGGCTCGCGGCGGGTATCGTTATTTTCTCACCTTCCCAAATGATTTGAGCAGATATGGGTATATCTACTTAATGAAACATAAGTCTGAAACATTTAAAAAGTTCAAAGAATTTCAGAGTGAAGTGGAAAATCATCATAACAAGAAAATAAAGTTTCTACGATCTGATCGTGGAGGAGGATATTTGAGTTACGAGTTTGGTCTACATTTGAAACAATGCCGAATAGTTTCGCAACTCATGCCACCTGGAACACCACAGCGTAATGGTGTGTTCGAATGTCTTAATCGTACTTTACTAGATATGGTACAATCTATGATGTCTCTTACTGATTTACCGCTATCGTTTTGGGGTTATGCTTTAGAGACGGCTGCATTCACGTTAAATAGGGCACCATCAAAATCCGTTGAGACGACGCCTTATGAACTGTGGTTTGGTAAGAAACCAAAGTTGTCGTTTCTTAAAGTTTGGGGCTGTGGTGCTTATGTGAAAAAGCTTCAACCTGATAAGCTCGAACCCAAATCGGAGAAATGTGTCTTCATAGGTGCTACGTCTTGAGCTTGCGTTGGTTTTCCTTGAAGAGGAAAGGGTGATGCAACAAAGTAGCGTAAGTATTTCCCTCAGTTTTTGAGAACCAAGGTATCAATCTAGTAGGAGGCTCCTCAAAAGTCCCACGCACCTACACAAACAAACAAAGAACTCGCAACCAACGCAATAAAGGGGTTGTCAATCCCTTCACGATCACTTGCGAAAGTGAGATCTGATAGAGATAGTATGATAAGATAAATATATTTTTGGTATTTTATAATGTAGATGCGAAAAGTAAAGACGCAAATGAAAGTAGATTGAAAGCTTATATGATAAAAGATAGACCCGAGGGCCATAGGTTTCCCTAGTGGCTTCTCTCAAGATAGCATAAGTATTACGGTGGGTGAACAAATTACTGTCGAGCAATTGATAGAAAAGCGAATAATTATGATATTATCTAGGCATGATCATGTATATAGGCATCACGTCCATGACAAGTAGACCGACTCCTGCCTACATCTACTACTATTACTCCACACGTCGACCGCTATCCAGCATGCATCTAGAGTATTAAGTTCATAAGAACAGAGTAACGCATTAAGAAAGATGACATGATGTAGAGGGATAAACTCAAGCAATATGATATAAACCCCATCGTTTCATCCTCGATGGCAACAATACAATACGTGCCTTGCAACCCTTTCTGTCACTGGGTAAGGACACCACAAGATTGAGCCCAAAGCTAAGCACTTCTTCCATGGCAAGAGAGATCAATCTAGTAGGCCAAACTAAACTGATAATTCGAAGAGACTTGCAATGATAACTCAATCATACATAAAAGAATTCAGAGGAGATTCAAATATTTCTCATAGATAAACTTGATCATAAACCCACAATTCATCGGATCTCGACAAACACGCTGCAAAAAGAGTTACATCGAATAGATCTCCACAAGAGAGGGGGAGAACATTGTATTAAGATCCAAAAAAGAGAAGAAGCCATCTAGATAATAACTATGGACCCGAAGGTCATTGGTAAACTACTCACAACTCATCGGAGGGCTATGGTGTTGATGTACAAGCCCTCCGTGGTCAATTCCCCCTCCGGCGGAGCGCCGGTGAAGGCTCCAAGATGGGATCTCACGGATACAGAAGGTTACGGTGGTGGAAATTGTTTTTTGTTGGCTCCCTGGATGTTTTCGGGGTACGTAGGTATATATAGGAGGAAGAAGTACGTCAGTGGCTGCTCGTGGGGCCCAAGAGACAGGGTGGCGCACCAAGGAGGGGTGGGCGCGCCCTCCTATCTCCTGGCTGACTCGTTTGCTTCTTGACTTGCACTCCAAGTTCTCCGGATCACGTTCGTTCCAAAAATTACGCTCCCGAAGGTTTCATTCCGTTTGGATTCCGTTTAATATTGCTTTTCTTCGAAACACTGAAATAGGCAAGAAAAACAGCAATACGGGTTGGGCCTCCGGTTAGTAGGTTAGTCCCAAAAATGATATAAATATGTAAAATAAAGCCCATAAACATCCGAAAGGGGTAATATAATAGCATGGAACAATAAAAAAATTATAGATACGTTGGAGACGTATCAAGCATCCCCAAGCTTAATTCCTGCTCGTCCTCGAGTAGGTAAATGGTAAAAACAGAATTTTTGATGTGGAATGCTACCTAGCATAATTCTCAATGTAATTTTCTTTATTGTGGCATGAATGTTCAGATCCAAATGATTCAAAATAATAGTTCATATTGATAAAAGAAATAGTAATACTTCAAGCATACTAATCAAAGCAATCATGTCTTCTCAAATAACAAGGCTAAAGAAAGTTCATCCCTACAAAATCATATAGTTAGGCTATGCTTCATTTTCGTCACACAAAGATGTTCCCAAATTCTGCACCCCCGATGACAAGCCAAGCAATTGTTTCGTACTTAAATAATCTCAAACTTTTTCAACTTTCACACAATACATGAGGGTGAGCCATGGATATAGCACTATGGGTGGAATAGAATATGATGATGGGGATTGTGTGGAGAAGACAAAAAAGGAGAAAGTCTCACATTGACGAGGATAATCAACGGGCTATGGAGATGCCCATCAATTGATGTCAACATGAGGAGTATGGATTGCCATGCAACGTATGCACTAGAGCTATAAATGAATGCTCAATAAAAGAAAACTAGTGGGTGTGCATCCAACTTGCTTTCTCACGAAGACCTAGGGCATTTGAGGAAGCCCATCGTAGGAATATACAAGCCAAGTTCTATAATGAAAAATTCCCACTAGTATATGAAAGTGACTACATATGAGACTCACTATATGAAAAACATGGTACTACTTTGAAGCACAATATATGAGACTCACAACATGAAGAACAAGGTTCTACTTCGAAGCACAAGTGTGGAAAAAGAGATAGTAACATTTCCCCTTTTTATTTATTTTCTTATTTTCTTTTTTTTTTCTTATTCTTTTTTTTCTTTGTCCTTTTTTTGGCCTTTCCTTTTTTTCCTTTTCTTTTTTTTTCTTTTTGGGCAATGATCTAATAATGATGATCATCACACTTTTATTGATTACAACACATGAATTACAACTCGAAACTAGAACAAGATATGACTCTATATGAATGCCACTGGCGGTGTACCGGGATGGTGCAATGAATCAAGAGTGACATGTATGAAAAATTATGAATGGTGGCTTTGCCACAAATACAATGTCAACTACATGATCATGCAATGGCAATATGACAAAAGTAAAGTATGTCATGATGATGAACGGAACGGTGGAAAGTTGCATGGCAATATATCTCGGAATGGCTAAGGAAATGCCATAATAGGTAGGTATGGTGGCTGTTTTGAGGAAGATATAAGGAGGTTTATGTGTGACAGAGCGTTTCGTATCACGGGGTTTGGATGCACCGACAAAGTTTGCACCAACTGTCAAGGTGAGAAAGGGCAATGCACGGTACCGAAGATGCTAGCAATGGTGGAAAGGTAAAAGTGCGTATAATCCATGGACTCAACATTAGTCAAAAGAACTCATATACTTATTGCAAAAATTTAGAAGTTATCAAAAAACAAGCACTACGCGCGTGCTCCTAGAGGGATAGATTGGTAGGAAAAGACCATCGCTCGTCCTCGACCGCCACTCATAAGGATGCACAAGCCAGGTACACTTCATGTTTCAAATTTGTTACACAACTCTAACCGTACGTGGATGCTACGGGACTTGCTAACTTCAACACATGCATTATTTAAATTAATAATCACCCAACTAGCATTACTTTAATATCACTACCTCCATATCTCAAAACAATTATCAAGTATCAAATTGATCATAGCATCCAATTCACTTCCTATGATAGTTTTTATTATACCCAACTTGGATGCCTACCATCCTAGGACTAATTTTATAACCATAGGAAATACCATGCTGTTCTAAAAGACTCTCAAAATAATATAAGTGAATCATGAGAGACTAGCAATTTCTACAAAATTAAGCCACCGTCGTGCTCTAAAAGATATAAGTGAATCACTAGAGCAAAAACTATCAAGCTCAAAAGATATAAGTGAAGCACATAGCATATTCTAATAAATTTCTAATCAAGTAGGCTTCTCCCAAAAGGTGTGTACATCAAGGATGATTGTGGTAAACTAAAAGGCAAATACTAATATAATACACGATGCTCCAAGCAAAACACATATCATGTGGCGAATAAAAATATAGCTCCAAGTAAAGTTACCAATGAACGAAGACGAAACAGGGAATGCCTTCCCGGGGCATCCCCAAGCTTCGGCTTTTGGCTATTCTTGAATATCTTGGGGTGCCTTGGACATCTCCAAGCTTAGGATTTTGCCACTCCTTATTCCATAGTCCATCAAATCTTTACCCAAAACTTAAAAACTTCACAACACAAAACTCAACAGGAAATCTTATAAGCTCCATTAGTGAAAGAAAACAAAACCACCACATAAGGTACTGTAATGAACTGATCCTTTATTTATTTTGGTGTTAAAACTACTGTATTCCAAGTTCTCTATGGTTCATACCACTTAATACTAGCCAAAGATGCATCAATATAAGCAAACAACACACGAAAAATAGAATCTGTCAAAAACAAAACAATCTGTAGCAATCTGTAACTAACGCAAACTTCTGGAACTTTAAAAATCCTACCAAAATAGGAATTCGTGGGAAATTTGTCTATTGATCAGCAGCAAAAAGAATCAACGCAAAATCATGTTTATGTGATTTAACAAAACTAATTTCGTGCGCACAAAGTTTCTGTTTTTTAGCAGAATCAAATTAACTATCATCATAGGTTATCCTATAAGTTCTACTTGGCACAAACACTAATTAAAACATAAAAACACATCTAAACAGAAGGTAGATGCAAAACTTATTACTAAACAGAAACAAAAACAAAAAACACAAATAAAATTGGGTTGGCTCCCAACTAGCGCTATCGTTTAACGCCCCTTGCTAGGCATAAAAGCGAAGATAGATCTAAGTATTGCCATCTTTGGCACTAAATTCATAAGTAGCCCGCATGATAGATTCATAACGTAATTTGACTTTCCTTCTTGGAAATTGCTCCATGCCTTTCTTTAATGGAAATTGGAATCTAATATCTCCTTCCTTCATATCAATAATCACACCAATCATTCTAAGGAAAGGTCTACCAAGAATAATAGGGCAAGAAAGATTGCAATCAATATCAAGAACGATAAGATCTACGGGCACCAAATTTCTATTTGCAACAATGAGAACATCATTGATCCTTCCCATTGGCTTTTTAATGGTGGAATCAGCAAGGTGCAAATTTAAAGAGCAATCATCAAGATCATGGAAACCTAGAATATCACATAAAGTTTTCGGAATTGTGGAAACACTAGCACCCAAATAACACAAAGCAAAACACTAATGATCTTTAATTCTAATCTTTATAGTAGGTTCCGACTCATCATTAAGTTTTCTAGGTATAGAAACTTCCAAATTAAGTTTTTCATCATAAGATTGCATCAAGGCATAAACGATATGTTTGGTAAAAGATTTATTTTGACTATAAGCATGAGGAGAATTAACAACGGTTTGCTACAAGGAAATACAACCTTCTAAAGAAAAATTATCATAATCAAATTCCTTGAAATCCGAGATAGTGGGTTCAATGCTATTTAAAGTCATGACCTCTCCAATCCCACTTCTACCAAATTTAGCATCAAGATCTAAAAACTCTGAATTATTGGGACACCTTCTAACTAAAGTTGACTCATCTCCAGTCCCATTATTATCAAGATTCATATTGCAAAACAAAGATCTAATGGGAGAGACATCAATAACTTTAAGATCTTCATCATTATTTTCATGGAAACTAGAAGAACATGCCTTTACAAAGCAATCTTTCTTAGCACGCAATCTAGCGGTTCTTTCCTTGCACTCATCACTGGAAATTCTCATGGCTTTGAGAGACTAATTGATATCATGCTTAGGAGGAGTAGATCTAAGTTTAAGAGAATCAACATCAAGCGAAAGTCTATCAACGTTCCTAGCCAAATCATCAACTTTGAGCAATTTTCTTTCAAGCAAAGCATTAAAATTCTTTTAAGAGATCATAAATTCTTTCACACTATTCTCAAAATCAGAGGACATCTTATTAAAATTACCATAAGAATTATTGTAGGAATTTCCATAATTATTAGAGGAATTACTAGGGAACGGTCTAGGATTAAAGTTTCCTCTATAAGCATTGTTTCCAAAACTATTCCTACCAACAAAATTCACATCCATAGATTCATTATTATTCTCAATCAAACTAGACAAAGGCATATCATTGGGATCAAGAAGAGTATTTTTAGTAGCAAACAACTTCATAAGTTCATCCATCTTTCCACTCAAAACATTGATTTCTTCTATAGCATGCACCTTTTTACTAGAAGATCTTTCGGTGTGCCATTGAGAATAATTAGCCATAATATTATCAAGAAGTTTTGTAGCATCTCCTAACATGATTTCCATAAACGTGCCTCCCACGGCCGAATCTAAAAGATTTCTAGAAGCAAAGTTCAAACCGGCATAAAATTTTTGTATGATCATCCATAAATTCAAACCATGAGTAGGGCAATTGCGAATCATCAATTTCATTCTTTCCCAAGATTGGGCAACATGCTCATGATCAAGTTGTTTAAAATTCATAATATCGTTCCTAAGAGTGATAATCTTAGCGGGAGGAAAATACTTAGAGATAAAAGAATCTTTGCACTTGTTCCAAGAATCAATATTATTTTTAGGCAAAGACGAAAACCAAACTTTAGCACGATCTCTAAGTGAAAACGGTAATAACTTCAATTTAACAATATCATTATCTGTATATTTCTTCTTTTGCATATCACACAAATCAAAAAAGTTGTTTAGATGAGTAACGGCATCTTCACTAGGAAGGTCGGCGAATTGATCTTTCATAACAAGATTCAGCAAAGCAGTATTGATTTCACAAGACTCAACATCATTAAGAGGAGCAATCGGAGTACTAAGGAAATCATTATCATTGGTATTGGAGAAATCACACAATTTGGTATTATCTTGCGCCATGGCAACAAGTAATCCAACACACAAGCAAACAGAAAAAGGCAAGCAAAAAAGAGAGAGAGAGAGAAGATTGGGAAAGATAGGGTAAATAAAACGGCAGGAGTGAAGTGGGGGAGAGGAAAATGAGAGGCAAATGACAAATAATGTAAATGCGAGGGAGATGAGTTTGTGATGGGTACTTGGTATGTCTTGACTTGAGCGAAGACCTCCCCGGCAACGGCGCCAGAAATCCTTCTTGCTACGTCTTGAACTTGCATTGGTTTTCCTTGAAGAGGAAAGGGTGATGCAGCAAAGTAGCATAAGTATTTCCCTCAGTTTTTGAGAACCAAGGTATCAATCCAGTAGGAGGCTCCTGAAAAGTCCCACGCACCTACACAAACAAACAAAGAACTCGCAACCAACGCAATAAGGGGATTGTCAATCCCTTCACGGCCACTTGCGAAAGTGAGATCTGATAGATATAGTATGATAAGATAAATATATTTTTGGTATTTTATAATATAGATGCGAAAAGTAAAGATGCAGATAAAAGTAGATTGAAAGCTTATATGATAAAAGATAGACTCGGGGGCCAAATGTTTCACTAGTGGCTTCTCTCAAGATAGCATAAGTATTACGATGGGTGAACAAATTACTGTCGAGCAATTGATAGAAAAGCGAATAATTATGAGATTATCTAGGGATGATCATGTATATAGGCATCACATCCATGACAAGTAGACCGACTCCTGCCTGCATCTACTACTATTACTCCACACATCGATCGCTATCCAGCATGCATCTCGAGTATTAAGTTCATAAGATCAGAGTAACACATTAAGAAAGATGACATGATGTAGAGGGATAAACTCAAGCAATATGATATAAACCGCATCTTTTTATCCTCGATGGCAAGAATACAATACGTGCCTTGCAACCCTTTCTGTCACTGGGTAAGGACACTGCAAGATTGAACCCAAAGCTAAGCACTTCTCCCATGGAAAGAAAGATCAATCTAGTAGGCCAAACCAAACTGATAATTCGAAGAGACTTGCAAAGATAGCTCAGTCATACATAAAAGAATTCAGAGGAGATTCAAGTATTTCTCCTAGATAAACGTGATCACAAACCCACAATTCACCGGATCTCGACAAACACACCGCAAAAAGAGTTACATCGAATAGATCTCCATAAGAGAGGGGGAGAACATTGTATTGAGATCCAAAAAGAGAGAAGAAGCCATCTAGAGAATAACTATGGACCCGAAGGTCTATGGTAAACTACTCACAACTCATCGGAGGGGCTATGGTGTTGGTGTAGAAGCCCTTCGTGGTCGATGCCCCCTCCGGCGGAGCACCGGCGAAGGCTCCAAGATGGGATCTCGCGGATACAGAAGGTGACGACGGTGGAAATTGTTTTTCGTTGGCTCCCTGGATGTTTTTGGGGTACGTAGGTATATATAGGAGGAAGAAGTACGTCGGTGGCTGCTCGTGGGGCCCAGGAGACAGGGGGCGCGCCCAGGAGGGGTGGGAGCGCCCTCCTATCTCCTGGCCGCCTTGTTTGCTTCTTGACTTGCACCCCAAGTTCTTCGGATCACGTTCATTCCAAAAATCACGCTCCCAAAGGTTTCATTCCGTTTGGACTCCGTTTGATATTCCTTTTCTTCGAAATACTGAAATAGTAAAAAAAAACAGCAATAGGGGTTGGGCCTCCGGTTAGTAGGTTAGTCCCAAAAATGATATAAATATGTAAAATAAAGCCCATAAACATCCAAAAGGGGTAATATAATAGCATGGAACAACCAAAAATTATAGATACGTTGGAGACGTATCAATAGGATACCCAAAGGAAACTGTTGTGTACACCTTCTATCACAGATCCGAAGGCAAGACATTCGTTGCTAAGAATGGATCCTTTCTAGAGAAGGAGTTTCTCTCCAAAGAAGTGAGTGGGGGGAAAGTAGAACTTGATGAGGTAACTGTACCTGCTCCCTTACTGGAAAGTAGTTCATCACAGAAACCGGTTCCTGTGGCGCCTACACCAATTAGTGAGGAAGCTAATGATATCGATCATGAAACTTCAGATCAAGTTACTACCGAACCTCGTAGGTCAACCAGAGTAAGATCCACACCAGAGTGGTACGGTAATCCTATTCTGGAGGTCATGTTACTTGACCATGGCGAACCTATGAACTATGAGGAAGCGATGATGAGCCCAGATTCTGCAAAATGGCTAGAGGCCATGAAATCTGAGATGGGATCTGTCGTGGAATTGTCACGTCAGATGTCCTCGTGAAAGGACTTTGTTGTGGAGCCATCGCAACTAGGAAGCTTGAAGGGGTTAATCAGGACAAGGGACATGAGAGATTTATACTAGTTCGGCCCCTTACGATGAAGGTAAAGCCTATGTCTAGTTGGGTTGGTATTGATGTTTCGATGACCAGGGAGCGAGATACGCTATGCCCGGCTCTCGATGAATTGTTTCTTTCCCTAAGCCGCCAGCAGGTCGTCCCCTTATATACACGGGTTGACGTCCTGTGGCTTATAGAGTCCCGGTCGGCTTATAAACAGTGTCCTGCTCGGTGACTAGTTAAATCTACCTTATGATACAAGTCATGCCATTGTGGTGGTTTGCTACAACGGGCCTTAAGTCGCCTGTGGGCCTTAAGCCCTTTATTGAACCGCCATCTTCATGCTTGATCTTGGGCTTCTTTCTGGTGAGTCTTCTTTGCATAACCCGGCCCCTCCTGGGCGTCTTACACAAATAGTTATATCCCCAACATTAGGCCCCAGATTGATTTGAACCTGTTCATGTCAATCTTAAAATACCTTAAGAAGTAAATCTTCAGTCTCCTGATTGTGCGAAGGTTTTCTTTAACCTACCATGACGTCATCTTTTGGATCCGTGTTAACCCGCCGTGACGTCATCCTTACTTAAATCCATTCTTTATTTCATCGTATCCTCCAACAGATCTTTGCCTTTACTGACTGTTCCGAAAACTGAGGCGTCGGGGCCGCTGGATAATAACTTTTATCTCCTCGTTTCTCGCACCGTCTCAGTTATCCTTTCCTTATAAATAGGCGCGACCTAGGTCTTCCCATTCTCCTCCTTCCAGTCATCCTCTTCCTCTCGCTGCTTCTCTGTTGCTCGAGCTCCGCCGCCGCCGCCGTCGCATATCTCCTCGTCTTCACCAACTCAGGCCGCTGCATCAACCTGGTTGGACCAGAAAAACGCGACACCCTTCCGCAGCAACCTTGCATCTATAAGTCTCCCCTTTCCTGCTCCTTAGATCTACATTAGGATCTTCGAGTTCTTCGTGTTCTTCGCTGTTCATTAGGATCCTTTCATAGATTTCATCACCCCCGCTCTTCTTTGATCTTGAAGATGGTAAAAACTGATGCGGTAGATGTTCCGCACCTATTTTGAAATGCAAATGAACCCCTTTCTGTCACAGAGGCCCCATTCGAGCCCTTGAGCTTCATCCGCGCCAGTCTTAGGTCTAGAAAATTTCCTTTTTAGAACAATTGTTTGATCCAAAATGATAACAGGAACTTGTGGAACTTGTTTGTTTCACCTGGAAGTGAAAAACTGCCTCTGTCGAATATGTTTAACTGCTCATTGACACCTGTAGCGGCTTAATATTTATCGCATAGTTATCCATATATCATTAGGCCCATTCTTAAGCCACCACCTTGACTATTTTTAAATATTTTCCTCCGGGTTAAATTTGAACAGGAACTTCTTATTTTGTCATAGGCCACAATTTTCGTCATGGCACCTAAGGCGGCCAAAGCTCCTGTGACCTATAATTGGGTCCCATCCACAGTCACAAGAAGTAAACTGTCTGAATTTGTGAAGTCTGGCCATCTGCCTAAGAAAGAGGTCATGTCTTATTGCGCCCCTGACCCGTCTGAAGAGAAGCCTCAAACCAAAGAAGGGGAGGTGATTGTTTTTATGGATCACATGAACCGGGGTTTGCTCCTCCCGGTTCAAAATTCTTAAGGGAGGTTTTGAATTTCTTTGATCTTAGACCTCAAGACATTGGAACCAATTCTGTATCAAATATTTGCAATTTCCAAGTCTTCTCCGAGGTGTACCTGGGAGAGGAACCAAATCTGCTTTTGTTCAGAGAACTTTTCTACTTGAACCGGCAAAATGAACGTGCCAACAAACCCAGTCTTGAACTTGGCGACATCTCAATCCAGCGGCGGAGAGATTGCCTTTTACCTTATCCAGAACTGCCGAGTCATCCGAAAGATTGGAATCAGACATGGTTCTATTGCCAGGACACTTCTCTGGCTGACGGGAGCCCTTTGCCCGGCTTTCGCGCTCTGCGCCTTGAGTCCGACCATCCGCTGGCGGATAAGCTAACTTTTGTTGAGCGTCTGCCTCTCAATCCCACCATCAAAAAGATCAAAGCCCTTTTGGGTAATGGCCTAAACGGCACTGATCTGGTCCAAGTCTGGGTTGCTTGGCGAGTACTTCCTTTAAGCCGCTGTCCCAGCTAAATGTGTACTTACACAGGCAAAAAGGATGATCCACTATGTCATAGCCCTGACGATTTACCAGATGATGTGGTGGAAGTTACGACCTAGTCGCTGCTAAAGGAGGGCACAATAACTAGTAATGCCTTCGGCTTACTTCCCTTCTGCAAGAAGAACCCGCCCCCCGCAGTGAGTTATCAACCTCAATAAATACTCTTTGCTACGTTATGCCTTATTTGTACTCATAATTTCTTATCTTTTTTCACAGGCCGATGATAACTCCCGGAAGGTCAAATATGACCATGAGGGTGCTAAACAAGCCAGGACAACCAGGAAAACCGAAAGGAAAGCCGCCAAAGCGGGAACTTCAAAGAAGAAGAAACCCAGCGCTTCTGATTTACTTAAATTGGATGACACTTCTTCAGATGATGAAGAGGTAACCTTTTGATTCTCTTAACTCCTTTGTCATTACTTGATTGACATTCTATCCTTTCAGGAGGATACGAGGAACAACCAAGCAGCTGACGAAGAGGTAACTATAATCTCCTCCGACTCAGAGCCTTTGCCAAAGCAAAAAATCTGAAGGGTGACCCGGAAAGTAAGATTTTCACTTACTCTAGCTTATCAAGATCCTCAATTTCTTTTGAAGCAATAACAGCTTGAAAACCGGAGGCAGACCTGGACCAGCAAGGATGCAGAACTCTCCTCTGGCTTACCTGATGTAACTAGGAAGCGTCGGAATGAGGTTATCTCTGATTTACGTTCTGTTTTACCTTTGGCGGGTTTAATTCGTCAACCTCTCAATTCATCCGACTCCAATTATCAGGATTCTTCTCCTTCTTCCGGCGAGTCCATGCAATCAAACATGCCGGCTTTCAAAACTGCCCCCGGGTAATGCAAATTTTGCTTACCTTAAGCTTTACCTTACTCATGTTTTTGTACTCATCCTTCTACACTTATTAACAGCATGCAAGTGAAGCCTAGTAAAAGGTCAAAGAAGAATAAGCCGTCCTAAACCCCGGTCGTGACTAAACCGGTGCTTGTCATGTCTGTTCCTGACAGTTCCTCTCATCAACCGCCACCTGAATCGGCCTCTGATATTCCAGTGCCAACCTCTGATCCGCCTGCCGAAGAGACTCTCAATAGCTCTGATAACCCGGAAGCTCCTAGCCCGGTCAAGACAAATGATCCAGAAGTTGAGATTCTGAAAAGTCAGTTTGTTGAGCCAGGGCGGCCGACTGTCCTTGCCAAATGCACTGCCAAGGAAGAACTCATTGAGCGCCGAAAGGCCAAGCTGGACATTACTGATTACACTCACTTAAGTATCGGTGATATAGTCTCAGGCTATCTGAATCAAGTGCATAACAGTCGTGACCTGGAAATTGACATGGTGAAACAAATACAGGACAAATCTGAGGTATAATTTATGCTATTCTCCTGAATCTTACTTACTGTACCAGCCCCAAGTCTATTGCTTATGAATAAATATGCTGTAGACTTAGAAATCTGCTTACTGTTGGTTTGTCCAGTTTAAAGAGAAAATATCTAACCCGGTTATAGCATGATAGTTTGAACTTGCGATACACATTAGCCCCCAAGTGCCAAGTATCTTTACTTGTACAATGCTTGGGACTTAATATGCATGATCCAGATTTGTAGGTTAAAAAATTCTTTAATATACATTAGCCCCCAAGTGTCAAGAACCTTTGCTTGCAATTTTCTTGGGACATTAACGTTACCTTACCATGATCCTTACCATAATCCGGTATCGATGCAGGCCACCATAAGTCAATTTGAGTCGGAGCTTACTGTCCTGAAGAGCCGGCTGGAAACTCAAGAACTTGAAACTCAAAAGGCCAACTCCAAATTTGAATTCAGTGTCTCTGAACAAGAGAAGTTGAAGAAGAATTTTGAGTCAGAGAAGAAAATCTGGGCTGATGAGAAGGCTTCACTGGTGACCCGGGCCGAGACGGCAGAAGCATCTCTTGCAGAAGCAACAACCGAGCTGTCTGACTTAAAACGACAGATATCTCAAATGGTCTCTGCCATCTTTGGTAAGTTATTTTACATAACCTCAAACATTCTAATCTTTTGATGACTATTGTAATCGTTATCTCCGGCTAACTATTATACTTATAAACACACAGGCCCCTGGAGCACCAACCTCAAGCAGAAGATGCTGCTCAAACTTAAGGCGGTTTACACTCTAGTGGAGCAGCTGTACACTGGGTCACAACGTGCTTTGGCCGTTGTAGCTTTATCAAATACCACTCCCCACCTTCTGCAAGACGTGCTGAAGTGCCTTGCTGTGCTACCTCAGTGGATCCAAGATTTACGGCGGGCATCCTCAAGAGCCGAGGCCGTAGCCGCATTGAGCCGGGCAAAAGCATGGCTTCCAGAACTAGACCCGGCCGACCTTGCTCTTGGATACCCAAGTCTGAAGGAGGACGGTACTGTATTTGATGATCATGATTTCACCGCCTGTGTCAAAGTCATCCGTCCCATGGGGACCCTTATTGGGAACGACACTGACCTTACCAAGTATTCGCCGGGTTATGACAGTGAGAACCAGAGAATTCCAAACACTCCATATGATCAAGTCAGCCTGATCCCTCCAACGCGTAAGCATACTTTTGCCCCTAAAGTGGACCCAGCCGGTTTAATAGATGATGAAGCTGAGTTTGAAGCCTTGAGTGGCATTGGCTGGGCCTCGTCAACCTTCTAGGACAAAGCAACCAACGGAAAGGCAGAGAAGGATAACCCGGAATCTTCAAGCCCACCGAAGGAGTGAATCGCCAGGCGTTTTGCAAAAAACAATGCTTCATTTATTCAAACTCGGGGAGTCTTGTAATAGGGTAGAAAAAACTTCTCAATGTTTGTCATGCCTTCGCGCATGTCCCTAGCACTTAACACTTTCGTAAGACGCTATCGCTATATATGTCTGGCTTATGTTGATCGTTTATTTCCTTGAAGTTTAAATTTGCTTGCCTTATCCTGCACATAAAACAAGCAAAATTCCCTTGGCGGTTTATCGCATCGGGGGTCACATAAAGTATTGATAACCCGGAACACGAACCAAAGACATCATATACAGGCCGGTTTACGACTATATTTGTTAAACATAGTCATAATAGCATACCTGCAATTCCTTTGATAATCTTTCCTGCTTATATGATGTTCACCTGGTACTTAACAACCTGGGGGGAGCAATATTAAACCGGAAGAGACAAAAACTATCTCATAATGCTTCCCAGAAGGTCTCAAGATAGTAAAAATAATTATGCTTATGATGGATAATAAACAACATTCACAGGCTTCTGATTCGAATACGATCAGTAAACCGTTCCAAAGTTGTTAAGCTAAGATTCAGATACGATCATATAGTCCCTAGTGGCTTTGGCGATGCCGATCAAGTGGGTATCGACAGCTATGTTCTCTTTGGTTCGAATACGACCTATGTTTGAACAGCAAGCCCCCAAGTGACCATAAGAGTTGTTTAATGACGTTGATTCAAATACGATCCACGTCAGACCCAAAGGGGTTAAGCTGTGATTCAAATATGATCAAGAAGCCCCCAAGTGGGTTTGGCAGTATGCCGATCAAGTGGGTATCTACAGCTATGTTCTCTTTGGTTCGAATATGACCTATGTTTGAACAGGAAGCCCCCAAGTGATCATGGCTAGATTCAGATATGATCATAAGCTGGACCAAAGGGAAAGCCGGATTCAGATATGATCCGCTCCCTGTTGGTAGTTTCCGCCACCTGATAGGGAAGACATATAAACATTTTTGAGGAAAAAGGACGGAGGTCCTGCTTTAGTGCTTTATATAATATGTACATCGTTAAAATATATACATCTTGAGAGCCGGTGGCTCAAGTATAGTAAGGCCGAAGATGGGCGATATTCCACGGCCGGTGGGTCTCCTCCTCCGACTTACGTGAGTCTTTGTGCTCTCGAACATCAATGAGGTAGTATGACCCGTTGTTCAGATTCTTGCCGACCACAAAGGGTCCTTCCCAAGGCGGAGATAGCTTGTGTATGTCAGATTGATCTTGGATGAGCCGGAGTACCAAGTCGCCTTCCTGAAAGGTTCTGCTCCTAACCCGGCGGCTGTGATAGCGGCGCAGGTCTTGCTGGTAAATCACCGATCAGGCTATTGCCAAGTCTCGCTCCTCATCCAACAAGTCAAGTGCATCCTGACGAGCTTTTCCGTTATCCGCCTCCACGTAAGCCGCCACGCGGGGTGAGTCGTGTCGGATGTCACATGGCAGAACTGCCTCTGCACCATACACCATAAAGAAAGGTGTGTAGCCTATAGATCTGTTAGGCATAGTGTTGATGCTCCACAACACAGAAGGTAACTCCTCCACCCAACAACCCGGAGTCTGCTGTAAGGGGACAAAGAGCCGGGGCTTGATACCCTTCAGGATCTCTTGATTAGCTCTTTCTGCTTGACCATTGGATTGAGGATGAGAAACAGCCGACACATCAAGCCGGATACGTTCTCGCTGACAGTACTATTCCATGGCTCCCTTGGAGAGATTAGTGCCATTATCAGTTATAATGCTATGTGGGAAACCAAAACGAAAGATCAACTTTTTCATGAACTGAACCACCGTGGATACATCACACTTACTGACTGGCTCTGCCTCAACCCACTTTATAAACTTATCCACTGCCACCAGTAGATGTGTCTTTTTATCCTTAGACCTCTTGAAAGGCCCAACCATGTCAAGCCCCCAGACCGCGAACGGCCAAGTGATTGGGATCATCCTCAATTATTGAGCCGGCACATGAGCTCGTCGTGAGAACTTTTCACAACCGTCACACTTACTGACCAGATCCTCCGCATCAGCATGAGCCGTCAGCCAGTAGAAACCATGACGGGAAGCCTTGGCCACAAGAGATTTTGAGCCGGCATGATGACCACAATCTCCTTCATGTATCTCACGAAGTATCTCTTGTCCCTCCGCAAGCGACACACAGCGTTGAAACGCCCCTGTTACACTGCAATGATGCAACTCACCGTTAACAATCGTCATGGATTTGGACCGCCTGACAATTTGTCTTGCCAAAGTCTCATCCTCCGGCACTCCCCCTGGGTCATATAGGCCAAATATGGCACTGTCCAATCCGGGATAACGTGAAGGGCTGCCACCAGCTGAGCCTCCGGGTCTGGCACCACTAGTTCTTCCTCGGTAGGCACCTTGATAGAAGGGTTATGCAAAATATCGAGAAAGGTGTTAGGTGGCACCGGCTTACGTTGAGATCCCAGCCGACTTAAAGTATCAGCCGCCTCATTCTTCCTTCGATCAATGTGCTCCACTTGATAACCCTTGAAATGCCCAGCCACAACATCTACTTCACGATGATAAGCCGCCATGAGAGGATCCTTGGAGTCCCACTTGCCTGATACCTGTTGGGCCACGAGGTCTGAGTCGCCTAAGCACCTTACATGGCTTAAATTCATCTCTTTGGCAATCCGGAGACCATGGAGTAAGGCCTCATACTCAGCTGCATTGTTAGTACAAGGAAACATAAGCCGGAGCATGTAACAAAACTTGTCACCTCGAGGGGAGGTTAAAACAACTCCAGCCCTCGAGCCTTCTAACTGCCTGGACCCATCAAAGTAAATAGTCCAATATGTGTTATCCGGCTTCTCCTCGGGTGCCTGCAACTCTGTCCAATCATTGATAAAGTCCACTAAGGCTTGAGATTTAATAGCAGTACACGGCATATATTTCAAACCATGAGGTCCAAGCTCGATAGCCTACTTGGCGACTCGTCCTGTGGCCTCCCTATTCTGGATGATGTCTCCCAAGGGGGCAGAACTTACCATAGTTATGGGATGACTTTGAAAGTACTGCTTCAACTTCCGGTTGGCCATAAACACTCCGTAAACAAGTTTCTGCCAATGTGGATACCTTTGCTTAGACTCAATGAGCACCTCACTGATGTAGTAAACCGGCCGCTGAACCGGATGCTCCTTGCCAGCTTCCTTACGCTCCACCACGATGGAAACACTGACGGCTCGTGAATTAGCAGCCAGGTATAACAGCAACGACTCTTTATCAATGGGAGCCGCAAGAACCGGTGGTTCAGACAATTGCCTCTTCAAGTCTTCAAAGGTAGCGTCTGCAGCATCACTCCACACAAAAGTATCAGTTTTCTTCATCATCTGATACAGTGGTAGGGCCTTCTCACTTAACCGGCTTATGAATCGGCTCAAGGCGGCAACACGACCCACCAGTCGCTGGACATCATTGATGCACGCCGGTTTAGCCAGAGAGGTAATTGCCTTAATGTTCTCCGGATTAGCTTCAATGCCTCTGTTTGATACTAGAAAACCCAAGAGCTTGCTTGCAGGTACACCAAACACACACTTGGCCGGGTTAAGCATCATCTTGTAAACCTGGATATTATCAAAGGTCTCTTTCAAGTCGGATATCAAGGTTTCCTTTTATCTGGACTTCACCACGATGTCATCTACATCAGCATGAACATTACGCCCGATCTGATCGTGTAGAAAGTTTTGCACACATCGCTGATAAGTCGCCTGAGCACTCTTGAGTCCAAATGGCATAGATACATAACAGAAGGCTCCAAACGGAGTGATGAAAGCCATCTTCTCCTGGTCCTTAACTGCCATTTTAATCTAATGATAACCAGAGTAAGCATCCAAGAAGCTCAAACATTCACAACCTGCCGTAGCATCAATGATTTGATCAATACGGGGGAGAGCAAAGGGATCAGCCGGACAAGCCTTGTTTAAGACCGTGTAATCCACACAGATCTGCCAAGTGCCGTTCTTCTTGAGTACAAGTACTGGGTTAGCCAACCACTCTGGGTGAAAAACTTCAACAATAAACCCGGCCGCTAGGAGCCGGGCGACCTCTTCCCCAATAGCTTTCCGTCTCTCTTCGTTGAACCGTCGGAGAAACTACCTGCCGGCTTATACTTCGGATCAATATTGAGAGTGTGCTCAGCGAGTTCCCTCGGTACACCCGGCATGTCAGAAGGTTTCCATGCAAAGATGTCCCGGTTCTCACGGATGAACTCGATGAGCGCGCTTTCCTATTTAGGATCCAAATTGGTACTGATACTGAACTGCTTAGAAGCATCGCCTGGGGTAAAGTCAAGAAGCTTCGTCTCAGCGGCCGATTTAAACTTCAAGGCTGGGTCATGCTCAGTAGTTGGCTTCTTTAGGGAGGTCATATCTGCCGGGTCAACATTGTCTTGGTAAAATTTGAGCTCCTCTGCGGCACAGGCAGACTCAGCGTAAGCCGCATCGCCTTCTTCACACTCCAAAGCCACCTTTCGACTCCCATGCACAGTGATGGTGCCCTTGTGACCCGGCATCTTGAGCTGTAAATAAACATAACATGGCCGTGCCATGAATTAGCATAAGCCGGTCCCCCAAACAGAGCGTGATATGGACTCCTGATTTTAACCACTTCAAACATCAATTTCTCAGCCCTGGAGTCATACTCATCTCCAAAGGCCACCTCCAGTTCAATCTTGCCAACTGGGTAAGCCGACTTGCCAGGAACCACTCCATGGAAAACAATGTTGGATGTTCTCAAATTATTATCAGTCAACTCCATGCGTTGAAAGGTCTCGTAGTAGAGGATATTGATGCTTCTACCTCCGTCCATGAGTACCTTAGTGAATTTATATCCACCAACCTAAGGTGCTACCACCAAGGCTAACTGACCCGGATTATCAACCCGTGGAGGGTGATCTTCTCTGCTCCATATAATGGGCTGTTCTGACTACCTCAAATAACGAGGAATTGCCGGCTCAACAGAATTCACGACCCTCTTATGAACCTTCTTGTCACGTTTGCATAAGCTAGTGGTAAACACGTGATACTGCCCACCACTCAACTGCTTCGGATGGCTTTGATAACCCGACTGCTGCTGCTGTTGCCCTCCTTGACCAGTCCGCTGCTGATTATTACTGCCTGCATGTCCCTGAAATCTGGAGTTTGAACCACCACCTGGGCCATGAAAACCGCCAGCTCCTGAGCCGCCGCCAGATCCGGAGTTGTCACCAAACGCGTTGGAATTCTTAAAAGCCTTCATGATCGCGCAATCTTTCCACAAGTGAGTGGCGGGTCGTTCCCGGGTGCCGTGTCTCGGGCAAGGCTCATTGAGTAACTGCTCAAGAGATGGGCCTGACCCGCCAGATCGAGGGGGCGGCTTGCCCTTACGTCTCTGATTGCTACCCTGTGCATTAGCGTTGGCTACAAACTCCGGGTTGCCGTCCGCCTTACGCTTATTGCCACCTTGATTCATCGGGTTATGCTGCTGACCCTTTCCATTGCCGTTCCTCTTTCCCTTCCCTGTCTTCTCATCATCAGACGCGAGATTCTTGGTACTATCAAATTCGGCATATTTGACTAAAGCCGCCATCAGCGTACCTATATTGTTGCAGTCACGTTTAAGGCGCCCCAGTTTCTGCCTTAGCGGCTTAAAGCGGCAATTCTTCTCCAACATGAGGACTGCAGAGCCGGCATCCATCTTGTCAGATGAATGTATTATCTCCTTGACCCGGCGTACCAAATGAGTGGTGGATTCACCCTCCTCTTGCTTACAATTCGTCAAGTCCACGATCGACATAGATTGCTTACAGGTGTCCTTGAAGTTCTGGATGAAATGGGCTTTTAACTCTGCCCATGAGCCAATGGAATTGGGCGGCAAACCCTTTAACCAAGACCGGGCCGTTCCATCTAACATCATGGTGAAGTATTTAGCCATTGCCGCATCGCTGACTTCCAACAGCTCCATGGCCATTTCATAACTCTCGATCCATGCTCCGGGCTGTAAGTCGGCTGTGTAATTCGGCACCTTTCGAGGTCCCTTGAAGTCCTTGGGTAGGCGCACGTTACGCAAAGCCGGTACCAAACAAGGAACACCACCGGTTCTAGTGGCTACTCCCGTCTCAACAGAAGTCGCCGGATACTCTGGGAAATCTTGATGAGCCGCCTGTTGAGCCGCCAGCTGAGCCGCCCGCTCGTTCTCCTGGCGTACTCGGTCTTGTACCGGGTTGGTTACGACGCTGAGCGTTGCTTGACAAAGCTTCAGATTCCATGTGCCTGCTATAACTCGGGCTCCAGTTTTGACGAGGCGGCGCTAACCAAGGTGGAGGAGTTGAATGAATCCTGTCCCTGCTGTAAGAATAGGTCTCTTGCTGAGCCAGGGTCGTCTGGAGAAGCTCTCTGACCCTCTGGGTCTCCACTGCCATCGGGTCGTCACCGTCCGTCAGAAGAGCCGCCAAGCGCGCTGATGCCGCCATTAAGTTCTCCATGGGGTTGGAAAAGTGACCCGACGGTATTGGTACTTAACGGGGCGGAACCATACTCCCATGAGGAGGTGCCATCTCCCGAGGCTGAGCCGGTCCTCCTGCTCCGGCTTTCATAGACTGATTGGTCTCGGGCGGGTTACTTGGGCCGGCTCCGGGTGTAGCAAAAAGAATTCGAGGGTCATAGTTCGGAGGTAAACGGGACTGGGTTTTCTGATGTCTCCTCCTCATCACCTCATTGGACGCGTTTAAGCTCATCGTGAGCTGGTAAGCTTTTGACTGTAGCCGCTGTGCCCGAGCATCTAGAGCCGCCCGCTCTGCGGCTAACCTAGTGTCCTCAGCTGCCAAGGCCTCCTTGGCCTGAGCTATTTCCTCACGCACCTGTGCCACCTCCGCGTCATGCTGATCTTTATTCACGGGAATAACCGTTGTGGTTAACAGGGTCGCAAGCTTGTCCATGAGATCTATCAGCACCTGAGCCTGCGGGCGCACAGGGCCTCCTGCCTCGGCAGCTCCTATCCCGAACATTATTGCTGCAGCAGCTGTAGAATTTGAACCGGGCTGAGTCCCAGCCATGAAGACTCTTGCCCATCTTGGCGGCTCACAGGGGTCCGGAATATTGGTGCCACCGGAACATCCCCCGAGCACGCCGTCTTGCACTTGGTTGAACCGGCAGACGAATCACCGTCTGAGAGGATGGCCGTCTCACGACCATCTTCAGATCCTTCCGAAAGTTCCTTCCTGTGGATGCAGCACACGAAAGCACGCTTCATGACGGGCTGAACTCGGGTCTTTCTCGCATGCTGAGCCGTCTCGACGAGGTCGGTGCAGTTGTGTGGCTCAGGGCCTAGCTCACCGATCCGGCCGATGAAGACGTGGATTCCGCCAAAGGGGACCCGGTACCCGTACTCAATTGAGCTGGCGTCGGAGCCCCAGCCTTCGTCGTCGTTGTAGATCATGCCGCGATGACTCTTGGTCATCCGGCCCACTACGTATCCCTTGAGCCCTTCGAAGTTGCCCTTCAAGAACTCAAATCCACCGTGCGCTGGCCCCACAGTGGGTGCCAACTGTCGTGGAATTGTCACGTCAGATGTCCTCGTGAAAGGACTTAGTTGTGGAGCCATCGCAACTAGGAAGCTTGAAGGGGTTAATCGGGACAAGGGACACGAGAGATTTATACTAGTTCGGCCCCTTACGATGAAGGTAAAGCCTACGTCTAGTTGGTTTGGTATTGATGTTTCCATGACTAGGGAGCGAGATATGCTATGCCCGGCTCTCGACGAATTGTTTCTTGCCCTAAGCCGCCAGCAGTCGTCCCCTTATATACACGGGTTGACGTCCTGTGGCTTATAGAGTCCCGGCCGGCTTATAAACAGTGTCTGGCTCGGTGACTAGTTAAATCTACCTTATGATACAAGTCATGCCATTGTGGCAGTTTGCTACAACGGGTCTTAAGTCGCCTGTGGGCCTTAAGCCCTTTATTGAACCGCCATCTTCATGCTTGATCTTGGGCTTATTTCTGGTGAGTTTTCTTTGCGTAACCCGGCCCCTCCTGGGCGGCTTACACAAATAGTTATATCCCCAACAGGATCCATGTATGAGAACAAAGTGTGGACTTTGGTTGACTTGCCCGATGATCGGCAAGCCATCGAGAATAAATGGATCTTCAAGAAGAAGACTGACGCTGATGGTATTGTTACTGTCTACAAAGCTCGACTTGTTGCGAAAGGTTTTCGACAAGTTCAAGGGGTTGACTATGATGAGGCTTTCTCACCCATAGCGATGCTTAAGTCTGTCCGAATCATGTTAGCAATTGTCGCATTTTATGATTATGAAATTTGTCAAATGGATGTCAAAACTGCATTCCTGAATGGATTTCTGGAAGAAGAGTTGTATATGATGCAACCGGAAGGTTTTGTCGATCCGAAAGGTGCTAACAAAGTGTGCAAGCTCCAGCAATCCATCTATGGACTGGTGCAAGCCTCTTGGAGTTGGAATAAATGCTTTGATAATTTTATCAAAGCATATGGTTTTATACAGACTTTTGGAGAAGCCTATAGTTACAAGAAAGTGAGTGGGAGCTCTGTAGCATTTCTGATATTATATGTGGACGGCATATTGTTGATTGGAAATGATATAGAATTTCTGGATAGCATAAAAGGATACTTGAATAAAAGTTTTTCAATGAAAGACCTCGGTGAAGCTGCTTCTATATTTGGCATCAAGATCTATAGAGATAGATCAAGACGCTTAATTGGACTTTCACAAAGCACATACCTTGATAAAGTTTTGAAGAAGTTCAAAATGGATCAAGCAAAGAAAGGGTTCTTTCCTGTATTAAAAGGTGTGAAGTTGAGTCAGACTCAATACCCGACCACTGCAGAAGATAGAGAGAAAATGAAAGATGTTCCCTATGCTTCAGCCATAGACTCTATCATGTATGCAATGCTGTGTACCAGACCTGATGTGTGCCTTGCTATTAGTTTAGCAGGGAGGTACCAAAGTAATCCAGGAGTGGATCACTGGACAGCGGTCAAGAACATCCTGAAATACCTAAAAAGGACTAAGGATATGTTTCTCGTTTATGGAGGTGACAAAGAGCTAATCGTAAATGGTTACGTTGATGCAAGCTTTGACACTGATCCGAACGATTCTAAATCGCAAACCGGATATGTGTTTATATTGAACAGTGGAGCTGTCAGTTGGTGCAGTTCTAAACAAAGTGTCGTGGCGGGATCTACGTGTGAAGCGGAGTACATAGCTGCTTCAGAAGCAGCAAATGAAGGAGTCTGGATAAAGGAGTTCATATCTGATCTAGGTGTCATACCTAGTGCATCGGGTCCAATGAAAATCTTTTGTGACAATACTGGTGCAATTGCCTTGGCAAAGGAATCCAGATTTCACAAGAGAACCAAGCACATCAAAAGACACTTCAATTCCATCCGGGATCAAGTCCAGGTGGGAGACATAGAGATTTGCAAGATACATACGAATCTGAATGTTGTAGACCCGTTGACTAAGCCTCTTCCACAAGCAAAACATGATCATCACCAAGACTCCATGGGTGTTAGAATCATTACTATGTAATTTAGATTATTGACTCTAGTGCAAGTGGGAGACTGAAGGAAATATGCCCTAGATGCAATAATAAAGTTATTATTTATTTCCTCACATCATGATAAATGTTTATTATTCATGCTAGAATTGTATTAACCGGAAACATAATACATGTGTGAATACATAGACAAACATAGTGTCACTAGTATGCCTCTACTTGACTAGATCATTAATCAAAGATGGTTAAGTTTCCTAACCATAGACATGAGTTGTCATTTGATTAACGGGATCACGTCATTAGGAGAATGATATGATTGACTTGACCCATTCCGTTAGCTTAGTACTTGATCGTTTAGTATGTTGCTCTTGCTTTCTTCATGACTTATACATGTTCCTATGACTATGAGATTATGTAACTCCCGTTTACCGGAGGAACACTTTGTGTGCTACCAAACGTCACAACGTAACTGGGTGATTATAAAGGTGCTCTACAGGTGTCTCCAAAGGTACTTGTTGAGTTGACGCATTTCGAGATTAGGATTTGTCACTCCGATTGTCGGAGAGGTATCTCTGGGCCCTCTCGGTAATGCACATCACTATAAGCCTTGCAAGCAATGTAGCTAATGAGTTAGTTGCGGGATGATGCATTACATAACGAGTAAAGAGACTTGCCGGTGACGAGATTGAACTAGGTATTGAGATACCGACGATCAAATCCTGGGAAAGTAACATACCGATGACAAAGGGAACAATGTATGTAGTTATGCGGTTTGACCGATAAAGATCTTCATAGAATATGTGGGAACCAATATGAGCATCCATGTTAAGCTATTGGTTATTGACCGGAGACGTTTCTCGGTCATGTCTACATAGTTCTCAAACCCGTAGGGTCCACACGCTTAAAGTTCGGTGACGATCGGTATTATGAGTTTTTTTGTGTTTTGACCTACCAAAGGTAGTTCGAAGTCTCGGATATGATCACGGGCATAACGAGGTGTCTTGAATTAGTCGAGACGTAAAGATCGATATATTGTACGACTATGTTCGGACACCGGAAGTGTTTCGGGAGGTTTCTGACATTTAACGGGGGGTTACCGGAACACCCCGGGGAGTATATTGGGCCTAATGGGCCTTGGTGGGAGAAGAGGAGGGGCGGCCAGGGCAGCCGCCCGCCCCCTCCCCCTCTAGTCCGAATTGGACAGGGGGGGCACCCTCGTTTTTCCTTCTCCTCCTCTCTCCCATCCTTCCCTTCTCCTACTCCTACAAGAAAAGGAGGAGTCCTACTCTCGGTGGGAGTAGGACTCCCCCCTTGGCGCGCCCTCCTCCTGGCCGGCCGCCTCCCCCCTTGCTCCTTTATATACGGGGGTAGGGGGCACCTCTAAACACACAAGTTGATATGTTGATCTCTCCCAGCCATGTGCGGTGCCCCCGTCCACCATATTCCACCTCGGTAATATCATAGCGGTGCTTAGGCGAAGCCCTGCGTCGGTAGCATCATCAACACCATCATCACGCCGTCGTGCTGACGGAACTCTTCTGCAAAGCTCTGCTGGATCGAAGTTCGTGGGACGTCATCGAGCTGAACATGTGCTGAACTCGGAGGTGCCGTGCGTTCGGTACTTGGATCGGTCGGATCGTGAAGACGTACGACTACATCATCCGCGTTGTGCTAACGCTTCCGCTTTCGGTCTATGAGGGTACGTGGACAACACTCTCCCCTCTCGTTGCTATGCATCACCATGATCTTGTGTGTGCGTACGATTTTTTTTGAAATTGCTACGTTCCCCAACATCCACCGCCCGCGCTGATACCTGTCGTTGGCTAGGGTTTTAGCTGTATTAGTGAGGTTATATGTATGATACTATTCGAGATGTATTAGTGATAATGTTCAACGATGTATAGACGCAAGAGATGATTTAGTTTTGCTTATTAAATGCATGCTAATTTGAAAACTAATTTGTTTTATGATTTAGTTTTGCTTATTGAATGCTTGAATTGGAGAACTACTCCTATTTTGAATGCTCAAATTGGAGAGTACTATGCAAGGAGTATGCATTTGATTAGTTGATAGCTTTTAGGGTTTCACTAAGTCCTAAGATGAGGATAATAATGTTTTTATTTATATTTTGTTTTTGCAGCCAAATATCCATGTCGTCGCCGTTGTCGTCCCCGTCACCGTCCCCCTCCGACCTCGAGGTGAGACCAGCCAAATCTCCATGTCAATATGAGTCCAATAAGATATTTTGAAATGTTTTTATTCATATTTTCAACCATTGAAATGTAATGACCATCAAGTTTGAATGCAATGACCATCAAGTTTGAATGCAAATAGGATATGTGCTTGCCCAAGTGGCCATGTTTGCATGTAACACCTCCGAGTGGCCTATGTATTGCCGGAGTGTTGATTAATTTACATCCCAGCAAATTTCAGGCGCTCGATATGTCCTTTTTTAGCAAAGGTCATGCCGGATTTTTTTTCGTGAATTTTAGCATGACTTGATTTTCTAGAAAGATAATTAAATGCCATTTAGGGTTGACTTTAAGTATGTCGAGGCTCCATACATGACAACCAAAAAATGAGTGAGGGAGAAAGTCTGCACCATAAGGAAGAATCCTGACTATTGTCGTGGGGGTCGTTTCTCCTTCGTCTCGTTGTGCTATACCTTTGTTATGCACTATGGGAAGGAGGAGTAACGACCATCACCGACGGTCAAAAAATCAGTGAGGGAGTGTGTCCACCATATGAGAGAAGAAGAATGCCGACTGTTGTCATGGGGGTCGCTTCTCCTTCGTTCCCGTCTGCTAGAAATTTTGGTTTAATGCACTCGGGGACGAAGGGAGGAGCGACCATCACCAACGGTCGAATATATACACCATGTGATCTGAGAGTTTTCAAAAAGAGACTCGACGGACCGATAGTCAACCCGTGCTAAATAATAATGATCTAATTTAGTTTTATAGTACGTATGTTGAATTTAGAAGTTTAATCTTTGAATTATGAATATAGCAAATGTCGTCGGATGATGAAAGTCTCGCAGAGTGCTCCTGGTGCGGCGACAACCAGGGTTTCTACGATAGGCCTCACTTGGTAGAAGGTCGGCGCTTCAGCATTAAGCTCCAGGAGACCTTCGATGTTGAAACGGTACGCAACCACGCAAAGTGTTTTTTTGTAATTAAGGTCGACTTCTTCTTCTTCAATATGTAATTTTCGTCTTTTATAATTCGACTAGCTTATCCCATGCCATGCAACACGCTATGTCTTGGAGAGGATGGATTTTGAAGATCATGAAAATATGAAAACAAAGATAGTTCACTTAAGGACCCACCATGGTTTTGATTTTCCTATAAATCTATACAATTATGTGAGCGCATCCCATTTTGGTTGCCCGAATTGGGAAGCACTTTGGAAGGCATATAATTTCCATCAGGGTATGCTTGTCACCATAGATCTTGGTGATCCTGACATCAAGGAAGACAATATGGACATTTGGGTCCTTGTTGATACGCTTCCAATTCTACCGCTATGTGTGTTTCTCAAACATAGTTATTAAGTAATTTATATCGTTTATTTCAAAATAGTTGACAACTTATTTCCATTGATAGCTTATTTTCATTCTTCAAAGAATGTGTGGAAGATGGTAGACAGAACCTACTACACCGATGGCGCAGAATTAACTAATCACGAGAAAAATCATCTGATCTCATTTATTAATGATCTTGAGAATTACAATATCTATAATCAAACTCCTGCACATTATGGTCAATACTTGCCACTAGTGCACGTGTTGAACTACGATAACATCCATCGAGATGGCATGGAAATATTTTTTACTATTACCACATCCATGCATCTTGTGCATAAATTCTTGTAAAACTAAACTACATTGCTAACTACGAAGTTATTACTATGTTTTTCAACAGAAAATCCCGAAGGATTGTGTGCCTCATGTGATGTTTCCGAAAGGTCTCCTTGATGTTATGAGCTTACGGCCAGGTCATCCTACGCATCACAGTTGTTCATACCGGATTTCTAAAACCGATGAAGACATGACAATCAAAGATTGAAAATAATGTATGGTCAGTCGCAGGGAGGTACATGGAAGAAACATTGTGCGGCGCGTAAGAATTGGACACAGGATAATCTCCATTCTCCATAATGGAGAGTCAGGGCCTATCTTGTTTTATGCTATTTTACTTAAGAGAGTGTAGTAGGTCCTATTAGAGAGGAGTAGGTCCGGTACAATGTGTTATTATGTGGTACAATGTGTTAGAGTTGATGATGATGATGAGGAGGGGTTGTGATTATGACTAGTGACCAACTTGCTATATGATTTCTCATAAACGAAAATGATGATCATGAGGAGTTGTTATATTACAATGATGTATTATGATGATAAGTTGTTAATGACAAGATGATGATGATGATGATGAGTTATTATGTCATTGGGTGAAAGAACCGCGATTTAGTTTCAAGTGGATGGATTCAAAGTGACCATTGGTCACTTTGGATCCATGCAGCTGAAACTAATCCACGGTTCTTTCACCCAGTGATATAATAACTCATTCTGATGTAAAAACAATCTCTAAATTGCCACTGTATGAAAACTTGTATAATGGCGTATGAATATGACATAAAAAATAAGAAATACGTAACAATAGTAGTAGCATGGGTAGGGAGGCGTGTTGCTAGTAACTACCAGTAGCGCTCTCTAACAAAAGCGCTACTGGTAAGCAGGTATAGCAGTAGCGAGGGAAAACACACGCTACTGATACACTTTAGCTGTAGCACCGTATCAGTAGTGCGCCACCCCACGCTACTGCTATACCTAAAACCGGCACTACTGGTAGCCTTTTCCCTAGTAATGTTCCCTCACTAAGTTTGTCAGCATTATTAGAGGGGAAGAATGTCATGTGTTCCTAGTTCGGTATGGAAATTGGCAAGGTTTTGCAGTGTCTGTGGACTAATTGGTCATGGTGTTAAGGAGTGTGGTACTGTTGTACATGAGGAAAAGAACAAGAAGTTTGGAGCATGGCTCTATGCGGACACTTTTAACAAACCAAGGTCAGAGGGTCAGTTCGTACGAAACAACGGGTCGAAGGTAGATGAGAACCTTTCCCGGTCAAAGAACGCAGGGAAAGCAAAGGTGGATCCCGAGGTTACGGATACTGCTGGGAGCCCCTCAAAATTTGGCAGTACTCATATGCAGGTAGACCCATCGGTCAGGAAGAGATTAGCACTGGAAATTGGTAACAAGGCTAAAGGGGTACAAGAGCTTGGTAAGCCGGTGGGTATCCTAGCTCTAACCTAGGGCAATGGTGAGGATGGCGACCAGAATTCACATACAAGCAGTGTAAATAGTAAGAGAGCTTGTATCGGCTCCGAGGATGTTTCACGTGATAGATCGGCGGCCTCCCTCGAAGAGGAACGTCGGACGCAATGAATACCTTATTCTGGAACTGCCGGGGGTGGGGAGCCGCCGAACTGTTCGTGAAGTTTTGGCCCTCTCTAAAGCCAATTCCCCAGGGCTGATTTTTCTGCATGAAACAAGACAAGTCTCAAGTAACTTGGAAAAAATTAAGCGGAGGTTGCTGCTACTTCTTGATCTTGTGTTGGTTTTTCCCTTGAAGAGGAAAGGGTGATGCAGCAAAGTAGAGTAAGTGTTTCCCAAGGTATCAATCCAGTAGGAGACAACGCATAAGTCATTGAATACCTACACAAACAATCAACAAACTTGCACCCAACGCGATAAAGGGGTTGCCAATCCCTTCACGGTTACTTGCAAAAGTGAGATCTGATAGAGATAGATAAATAGTAAAGTAAATATGTTTGGTATTTTTAGTTTATAGATCGGAAAGTAAAAGATTGCAAAATAGTAGATCGGGAACTAATAAGATTGAAAAGAGACTTAATATGATGGAAAAGAGACCCAGGGGCCATATATTTCACTAGTGGCTTCGCTCAAGATAGCAAATAATACGGTGGGTCAACAAATTACTGCCGAGCAATTGATAGAAGAGCGCATAATTATGACAATATCTATGGCAATGATCCTGAACATAGGCATCACGCCCGTGTCAACTAGACCGAAATGATTCTGCATCTACTACTATTACTCACGCATCGACCGACTCCTGCCTGCATCTAGAGTATTAAGTTCATGAAGAACGTAGTAACACATTAAGTAAGATGACATGATGTAGAGGAATTAACTCAAGCAAGATGATGAAAACCCCAGTTTTTATCCTTGATGGCAACAATACAATACGTGCCTTGCTACCCCTACTATCACTGGGAAAGGACACCTCAAGATTGAACCCAAAGCTAAGCACATCTCCCATTCCAAGAAAAACCAATCTAGTAGGACAAACTAAACCGATAATTTGAAGAGACTTGCAAAGATATCAAATCATGCATATAAGAATTCAGAGAAGACTCAAATAATATTCATAGAAAATCTGATCATAAATCTACAAGTCATCGGATCTCGGCAAACACACCGCAAAAGAGTATTACATTGAATAGATCTCCAAGAACATTGAGGAGAGCATGGTATTGAGGATCAAAGAGAGAGAAGAAGCCATCTAGCTACTAGCTATCGACCCGTAGGTCTATGGTAAACTACTCACGCATCATCGGAAGGGTAATGGTGTTGATGTAAAAGCCCTTCCTGATTGAATCCTCCTCCGGCAGGATGCCGAAAAAGCCCCCTAGATGGGATCTCACGGGTACAGAAGGTTGCAGCAGTGGAAAAGTGGTTTCGTTGCTCCCCCGGATGCTTTCAGGGTATAAGAGTATATATAGGCGAAGGAACTAGGTCAGGAGACCTACAAGGGACCCACGAGGCAGGGGGCGCGCCATACCCCCTGGGTGCGCCCTCCACCGTCGTGGCCGCCTCGTTGCATCTCTGACTTCATCTCCAAGTCTCGTGGTTTGCTTCTGGTCCAAAAAAGATCATCACGAAAGTTTCGTTCCATTTGGTATTCCTTTTTTGTGAAACTCTAAAATAGGCAAAAAATCATAAACTTGCACTGGGCTCTAGGTTAATAGGTTAGTCCCAAAAAAAAACAAAATAGCATATTAATGCATATAAAATATCCAAAACAGATAATATAATAGCATGGAACAATAAAAAATTATAGATACATTGGAGACGTATCAATTGCAGATGAAGGGTTTTGCTGGTGTGTCTAGTGATGGTCTCGGTGGGGGTCTCGCCATATTCTGGGATAAAAATCTACAAATGACCATGTTAGATTCTTGTATGGGGTACATCGACGTGCGAGTGGTTGATAAAGTGGGTGCTAAGACATGGAGAACAAGTTTTGTATACGGTGAGCCGCGGGTTAAAAACCACTGCCGTTTGTGGAATCATCTGACTAGTCTATGATCATTCCCGACAGAGCCGTGGCTAGTGTGTGGATCTTTTCTTTTTGAACCAAAACCGAAACCCATAAAACAATCATTCTATGGTATGTATATATTAAAATAAAAAGTATTTACATGAGTGTACAAGTCAAGAAGATAAAATCAACCAATTCCTGCTCTATCGAACCCCAACATGTTGTAAAATTTAACTTAAGTACTGATCAATCCAGCTGGAGAGTTGGGCCTCAAACTTGAATTTGATTCTATGCCTGAGAAGTAGGAGATCATGTTTTAGGAGGCCTTTCCATGCTTGAATGGACGGATGTTCAGCGCGGAAGATTTTCCCATTCCTCTGAATCCAAATAGTCCAACATCCCATGATGAGGACTTTCATGGCGAGCCAGTAGTGTAATTTCATAAGGAGATATTGTTTCTATGGACAAGTAGAGCTTCCCAGCAACTTGAGGCAAAATCACAATCTCAAAATAAGTGTAGGGAGGTCTCTTCAGCATTGGAGGGGAAGAGCTCGCATTTATAAGATGAGAGTTGAAAAGAGTTTATGTGCATGATTGCATGGGGATGACGATGTCGATGTCTAATCCATGCATATAAGCACGGTGCGCGAGTCGAGAGCAAATTTCTGATATGATCTCCCCCCGCCGCTGAGTGCCTGAACTGTACCACCACCAGACGCCTTGTTGTGGTTAGCACGTAGCAAAGCCACTCCATCGTCCTCCATCCTCGATCGTCGTTCCATGCGCGGCTCTGACACACATGGCTACGTCGGTCCTTCGTGTAGCTTCCATACGTGTCCGGTCGTCCAGACATGCATGGTCACCACGCCGCACATTCTTCAGCGGTGCGTATCCATCAGGCAAAAGTTGTCTTGTGTAGATCCTTCACATCATCTTATCTCGCTCCACATCAGGCAATGGCTGGCATGCGTGCCTTAAGTTCACCGCTAGCTGTGTGGTAGTTGCACACACGTGCTGCCTGCTGCGTCCGTCCGCTCTGCTAGCTAGCGCTCATGGCATCTCTTGAGCTCGATTCTACCCTACTCCTCTGCCTCCTCTTAATGGTATCTTGCTTCACTATCACCGCGAGAGGCTTCGGATATGGCCGCCGGAGTGCGCAACCACCTTCGATGCCTGGGTTGCCCATCATCGGCAACCTGCACCAGCTTAGGCGGGGCTGTCACTAGTAGAAAAACCCACATTCTTCCCGGTTCGTGAGGGCCATTTGTCCTGGTTCCCGAACCGGGATTAAAGGGTCGTTACTAAAGCCATGTCCCTTTAGTCGCGGTTCGCCCAGGAACCGGGAAATATGGGACTCCACGTGTTCGCTGCCGCTTGCCTAGGAAAGGGGCCTTTGGTCCCGGTTGGTGCCACCAATCGGGACCAAAAGGATTCCACGCGTCAGCATTTCAGGGGCTGGGTTTTTTTTTCTGAAGGGGGGGGGGTTGGGGGGTTTTGTAGGGTTAATTTAGGGGTCTCATATATTGTGTTAGCTAGCTAATAGAGAGAAGTGTCCTCTCTTATCTCCGTGCTTGGTCGATGCTACATATAGAGAGGACTCAACACGCTAGCTAGCTAGTAAGAAAATGAAGGAAACTATTAACTACAAAAGATCGTCATGAACATATACAGAAGTGATCGATCTCTGCTTCTCCGAGAGATTGGTCGAACAACAAGTTTTCGTATATCTTACCGACGATACTGGCTACATATATATATACAATGTGTAAGATCTCTTACAATACCCTAACATATGACCTCAACTTCCACATGCATGGTGGTATTCTACGGCTTTATTGATGATGTGGTCAAGAAAGAATCCAGCCAATTCCTCTTGAATAGCTCACATGCGATCTTGTGGTAGGAGTTCATTCCGCATCTCCCACATCTAATTTGAATAAGGGGGTCAATACATATATATATGAATGAAACTCAACAGAAATGATGGTAATCAAATAAAAGTTGTGAATATTTTTGCTTACGCACTTCATATTGTATTTTAGAGTAGCCCCGCCTATTCTTGGCCGTCGCGTTGTAGATGAACTCACAGACGTAGTATCCATAGTAATTATTCCCGGCTTCCTGCCACAAGCACTTTACGAGAAATAGAGGTCAATCAAACTGATAATGAAGCATTATAAATGGCATTTATGAAAGTAGCTTGAACCAATGGGAGATGCGTGGAACTAGCTTGCTAGTAGTACTTACTTTCGGTTATTTCCATCGCAGATCCTGCGGCAGTCCCGAAACTTGTGCGGTGAATACTTTCCAAACCCAGTGAGACAAAGAAAACAATTACTTGATATCATGAAATGAACAAAGTTGCCGATATGGTGCGATAATGATCGATTCAACTTACTTCTCGAGCATTTTAGACATGTCCGCATAGTCCTCGGGATCTTTTTGTCTCAAGTCTAAGACGTTTACTAGTCAATGCTCAAGCTTAATCTCTAGGAGAATATAGTGGAACCAGCGCACGCATGCATAACTCATCAATTACATTAATTACTATAACCTCGAGTAATAATTAAGGGCAAACAAATATGCACAAGACAGTAACACTCACTTGAAGTTGTAAGGAAAGAGTATTGTATCTTTGTTTTGATTTATTACCAATGATCGTAGCAAGTTGTCCTCAGTTTCTTTGGCATGAAATGTAACCGTAAATTTATCTATGAGATTTGTGTTAATTAACCCAATATCATACATTTCAGCTTTTCTACATTCAGTGATCTTCAATCTGCATAATATAGTGAGGATAATTATATATACATACAATGAAAGAGCTGATTTATATTTAGAGACTTAATGAAAGAAGTAGTACTTACAGACAGTAGCAAGTGACCGTTAATTTATCGAGGGCCTTTAGATTGAAAAACTGGAAGAACTCCTCAAATGGAATAGACAACTCCTCAATTCCACAGAGGTCGTACTGATCCTCTTTAACTTTCAGCGTCAAAGTATCAATTTTCTTCCCAGCTGACTGCTTTCTGCAGGTTTCCATGTACGAATCATGGAATCTTCGCATCATCGTTGTTAGAGTAGTTCCATCTTTGACGAGAGGCTTCCCGTACTCGTATTTGAATTCGTCCACCTCCATTATATCAAAATGTGCATTGTCGTCGTGCATGTAATCTGCAGGATTGGTACCGGGCAAGATCTCCGGATGATTAGCGACGATATCGCTAGACATCTTGAGCGGGGGGCACGATTGGTTCGCTTGTTCGCCGAGCTGGGGATTTTTTCCCACTTCTTCATTCTTGTAACCTTTTGTCACTCCAAGTACTTCCCGACCGCTTCGCTTCCTTATATGTCTTTTCAGTAATGCGCTCATAGTTGGTTTGCGGCGGAGACTGTGGTGGTTGCTGCAGGGCATCCAAAGTGCGCTTCACTTTCACCGGATCTATTTCTCCTCCGGAGGTGGATGTCTCTTAGCTCTTTGCGTTTCGAAGTAGTCCTTCACTTGGGCTTGACAGATATCCTTGTTTTCCTGTACGGTCATCTCGTATGGTAACTTCTCTGGAGTCTTGAGAGATGACCGAATCTGTATTGCCTCCCGCCTCTGGCTGTACTGCTAGACGCCGGAGAAGGCCGAGTGGCTGCGACTGTCTTCTTTTGTTGCTTACGAGGTGGAGGAGAAGGACTACGACGCGCCGGAGCAGCTGGAGCGGCGGCGGGTCTCTTCCGCCCTTGCTGACGAGGCGGAGAAGGAGGAGGCTGGCTGGTAGGGCGCGCCAGCGCAGGCGGAGTGCCGCCACGCGCTGGAGAAGGAGGCGGAGTGCCCTGATCACTCGCCGAAGGAGTAGGCGGAGGAGGAGGCAAAGTGTCCTGACTCGTCGGAGGAGAAGGAGGAGGCAGAGGCGTCCAGTTCGGAAGGTTGATGAGCTCCTTCCGCCGTAGGCATGGAGTCTTCAGAGCAGAACCCAGCCGAGTCTCCCCTTCACAAGTAGGGTTGTCAAGCAAGAGCTTCGTAAATCCGCCGCACGTCTTGAGCTTGCGTTGGTTTTCCTCGAAGAGGACAGTGTGATGCAGCGATAGTAGCATAAGTATTTCCCTCAGTTTTTGAGAACCAAGGTATCAATCCAGTAGGATGCTCCTCAAATGTCCCACGCACCTACACAAACAAACTGAGAACTCGCAACCAACACAATAAAGGGGTTGTCAATCCCTTCACGGCCACTTGCGAAAGTGAGATCTAATAAAAATAGTAAGATAGGATAAATATATTTTTGGTATTTTATAAGATAGATGCAAAGAGTAAAGATGCAAATAAAAGTAGATTGGAAGAAATATGATAAGAGATAGACCCGGGGGCCATAGGTTTCACTAGTGGCTTCTCTCGAGATAGCATAAGTATTACGGTGGGTGAACAAATTACTGTCGAGCAATTGATAGAAAAGAGCATAGTTATGAGATTATCTAGGCATGATCATGTATATAGGCATCACGTCCATAACAAGTAGACCGACTCCTGCCTGCATCTACTGCTATTACTCCACACATCGACCAACTCCTGCCTGCATCTAGAATATTAAGTTCATAAGAACAGAGTAACGCATTAAGCAAGATGACATGATGTAGAGGGATAAACTCAAGCAATATGATATAAACCCCATCTTGTTATCCTCGATGGCAACAATACAATACGTGCCTTGCAACCCTTTCTGTCACTGGGTAAGGACACCACAAGATTGAACCCAAAGCTAAGCACTTCTCCCATGGCAAGAAAGATCAATCTAGTAGGCCAAACCAAACTGATCATTCGAAGAGACTTGCAAACATAACTCAATCATACATAAAAGAATTCAGAGAAGATTCAAATATTATTCATAGATAAACTTGATCATAAACCCACAATTCATCGGATCTCGACAAACACACCGCAAAAAGAGTTTACATCGAATAGATCTCCACAAGAGAGGGGGAGAACATTGTATTGAGATCCAAAAAGAGAGAAGAAGCCATCTAGCTAATAACTATGGACCCGTAGGTCTGGGGTCAACTACTCACAACTCATCGGAGCGGCAAGGATGTTGATGTAGAGGCCCTCCATGGTCGATTCCCCCTCCGGCAGAGTGCCGACGAAGGCTCCAAGATGAGATCTCGCGGATACAGAAGGTTACGATGGTGGAAATTGTGTTTCGTCCTCCTCCTGGATGTTTCCGGGGTACGTAGGTATATATAGGAGGAAGAAGTACGTCGGTGGCCGGCCGAGGGGTCGTGGGAGCCTCGACAGCTTCTTGGCTTGCACTCCAAGTCGTCTGGATCACGTTCGTTCCAAAAATCACGCTCCCAAAGGTTTCCTTCCATTTGGACTCCATTTGATATTCCTTTTCTTCGAAAAACTGAAATAGGCAAAAAAACAACAATATGGGTTGGGCCTCCCGTTAGTAGGTTAGTCCAAAAAATGATATAAATATGTAAAATAAAGCCCATAAACATCCAAAAGTGGTAGTATAATATCATGGAACAATCAAAAATTATAGTTACGTTGGAGACGTATCAAGCATCCCCAAGCTTAATTCCTGCTCGTCCTCGAGTAGGTAAATGAGAAAAAGAGAATTTTTGATTTGGAATGCTACCTAGCATAATTCATAATGTAATTTCCTTTATTGTGGCATGAATGTTCATATCCAAATGATTCAAAATAAAAGTTCATATTGATAAAATAAATAGTAACACTTCAAGCATAGACTATGAAAAAATTCACATCCGTGACATTTTGGGCCGAACGAAAATTTTTTTTGTCATACATATGACACTTCTATGACGATAATTGTGACAAAACCCGGTATCATCACAGATGTGGTGGGCTCCTACTTCTATGACAAAAAATTATGACAGACAATGGGCTTTTCATCCTGGGTGGGCCGGAGACGCAGCCGCATGACATTCTTTGGGCCGTCCATGACGGAAAAAACTATTGTAGAAGCGAGGGGGAGGAAAATTTTGGGTAGTTGCCGGTTATGGTGGGAGGTCGGGGGCAGAGCGATGCGCGTTTCTCTCGTACGTACGTGCGTGTGTGCGAGGCGTTGGCTCTAACTGAACCCGAGCTAGGCGTTGGGCTCTAACTGAACCCGAGCGATTGCACTGCAGGCTACGCGTTACTGAACCTGAGGGATCGATCGATGGCTGTTAACTGAACTCGATGGAGCGATTCCTTCGCTACTGCTGCTAACTAAAGCCGATCGATTGTATGAACAGTGAGCGTTGCGGGGGGGGGTTTGGATGAATAGTGAGCGGTGGCGTTGCCTCTGGATGAACAGGAACCCGTGGTGTGGAGGGCTGGATGAACAGTAGATGGTGGAGGGGTGGCCTTGGAGGGGTGGTTGAACAGGACCCCATGGTGTGGAGGGATGGATGAATAGTAGAAGGTGGAGGGGTTCCCGTGGAGGGGTGGTTGAACAGTAGCCGGTGGAGTAGCGCGCGGTGGAGGCTGGATGAATAGGAGCCCGTGGAGGCTAGAGGAGGTCGACGGTAGCCCGTGGAGGTGGAGGAAGTCAACGGTGGAGATGAACAATATCCCGTGGAGTCCCATTTTGCGGCACGCCACACCCTCTCCCCCCCCCAGTTTTGACCATAGCGCTCCAACACAAGTCTGTTTCGTCCGTTTTGCGGTACGCCACACCCCTCCCGATGAACAGGACCCCCGTTTTGCCCGTAGGAGGTCCGTTTCGTCCGTTTTGCGGTACGCCACACCCCTCCCGATGAACAGGACCCCCGTTTCGATCGTAGAAGGTCTGTTTCCTCCGTTTTGCGGTACGCCAGGCCCCTCCCGATCAACAGGACCCCCATTTCGACCGTAGGAGGTCCGTTTCCTCCGTTTTGCAGTATGCGCGACTAGGCGGTCGAGACCCCGCCCGTATGTACACATACATGACCGTATTTTCTTTCTTGCACCTTGGACGCTGTACGTACGTGTACATGCTATGTGCGCGCCTCTACTACTACACGTGCGCGCGTCTACTACGACACGTGCGCGCCTCTACATCGACCAGTATGTACGTACATGTTCGCGACCAGGATGACAATGCTACGTACGCTTTGACCAGGTGGGTCCCGACTGTCAGGCACTTCCTTGCCCGCGAAGATGTAGCTGGTGGGTCCCAACAGTCAGGGGGGCGAATCGTTTTTTTGTTTTGCCCGGACGCACTTCCTTGCGTGCAAAGGTGTAGTTGCTGGGTCCCAGCAGTCAGGGGGGCGAATCGTTTTTTTTTGCCCGGACGCACTTCCTTGCGTGCGAAGGTGTAGCTGCTGGGTCCTAGCAGTCAGGGGGCGAATCGTTTTTTTGCC
>NC_041381.1:597805825-597822814 GCF_002162155.2 Triticum dicoccoides
TAGCTGGTGGGTCCCAGCAGTCGGGGGGCGAATTGTTTTTTTCCGGACGCACTTCCTTGCGTGCGAAGATGTAGCTGGTGGGTCCCAGCAGTCAGGGGGCGAATCATTTTTTTTGGACGCACTTCCTTGCGTGCGAAGCTCGTGGGTCCCAGCAGTCAGGGGCGAATCATTTTTTTCGTGAAATACGGTGGCCCGTCAGGTGGGTCCCCGCTGTCAGGTGGAGGAATAATTATTTTGCGCGTAATAAGGAGGCACTTCCTCGCGGCTGCCGTGGACCCAGTTGTCAGCCTCTCCACGTACAGTCCACGTCCGATGGAAGTCGTTCCTTGACCACGTTGACCACGCTGTGCCGAGAGCACCACCGACGGTGGACAACTGCGAGGCCTAGGAAGCGGACGACGCGGAGCCGGGTAAGACGCGACAGTGGATGCACACGCACAGAGGAGTACGAGGGTTCACTGGTTCGGCTGCACTGCCGTCGCCGCAGAATAACATGGGGTGTGGGTCAGTGGGTGAGTGGAGGGATGGCCTGGCCAGCGGTGGGAGTAGTAGGGGCGGTGAGGCCTCCGCGGCAGCACAGCCGGCCACGAGAGGCAGGAGCAGGCGGCACGACCGGCGCTGCTTTGGGCGGCTGGAGCAAGATGACCAGAGGTTGAAGAAGCACAACGGCTGTTGGATGGACATCGTACGGTCACTGCAGCTAGAATCGTTTATATTGACTAAGTTGACAAAGCCCTTGGTACGTCAACTTAGTAGGCCCACAGGTCAGCTTCTGAAACGGTGCGCCCCAGATGTCAGGGGGATGAATCATTTTTTGGGCGGGTGAGGCTAGAATATCCAAGATTGAAGAAGAAGCACGGCATCCGTTGGATGGACACCCAACGGCCACTGCTGCTAGAACCGTGTGTTGACTATAAGTTGACAAAGCCTTGCATACCCGTCAACTCTGTTTTTTTAGGGTACGCGTCAACTTAGTAAGGCCAGAAGTGTGTGGCAGAGAACTTATAGCCCATTTGAGATTTGTAAGAATGTGTAGCCCATTTTTGAATTCTAATGGAATTTACTACATCACATTTACAGTTTGTTAAAAGTACATCCCATTTCAACCAACCGTTCAAAACAGAATTCAATAAAATTTCCCACATTTTGATGGGATCCGAATATTTTTATCCCGAAATTTTGTTCAGATTAAATACAATTTCAATATAAATTTATATTGCGTAAAAATCCAACAAAACATTCCGCTCGCAACAATTAATGAAATTAAAATTTTCAATATTCAAAAATAATATTTTATAAAGTAATCACTGTTTGGTGCATTTTTTTATAGTTACTACCCAGTTTTTATAATTACGTCCCATTTATTATTTCTTAAAGCCCATTTTCTTGTTAAGCCTAATGCATCCCTCCTAGGAAAGATTTGCAGCCCAGCGGGGTGGACAATAACAACTTGACCTTGCCTGGGTATTCCTAAAAAAAGTATAGCTGGGCTAGCCATTTTCAGCTTGGAAAAAATTAATATCTGGGCTGGATATCTGGTCTGGGCTAGACAGGCCACAGCCCGCCCAGTTAATACCTGCAGCGATGTTTTCGTTGTTGTTCAGAGGAGAAAAATTAATATCTAGGGTAAACATCAAAAAACTCTACAGTGCTCACACCTCAAAAACACAAATACTGCTCGAGTTGCTTGGTCCCAGCTGTCGGCCGCTTCTTGTGCAATTCTCTCGTTTATTGACTACTCCCTCCTTTCCGGTTTATAATGCTCAATTCAAAAATCTCACCAATCAAGGTAGATGGCGAGTGGTGGTATACTTTTTCTAGTTTTGCAAAAGCACCTAATTAATGCTCTTGTTATACTCAAAAAATTATGTTTATCAATGTATTAATTGCAATGCATGCATGCATAAAGTACATGCATTGGTCAATTTTCTCTTAATACTTGCATGCAATGATTTAATGCACCTTGGAATCTGAAGATGTGATGGAAAACAAACAAATTGAGCCTTATAAAATGGAAAAACTAAAATTTTGAGATAAGCCCTATAAACCGGAAAGGAGGGAGTACATAGGTAGACAATGGTGTGGGACCGTGATGTCAGGAAACCAGGAGGAAGCAAAATAAATTATAGTTATATATATATATATATATATATATATATATATATATATATAATAAGGAGGCACTTGCGTACGTGAGGCTATGGACCTGGTGGGTCCCCATTGTCATCCTATCCAAGTAAAGTGATATCCTCGCCCGCGCGCGCTTTCCGCCTGAAATAGTCAACACCGACCGCCCCGCTTCCCGGTGCAGGCGATTGCTCCGCCTTCAAATGACGTAAGTGTCGTCCGTCCGTCCATCTGCCGCACACATTAATGATACACCGTTGCCGAGGCGGCTACTCCGGCGTCACACGTCCGTCCCTCCGCCCGCCCACCATTGCTATATAAACTGCTGTGCCGGCCATAGCCGAAGTCATTCGCATCCGTTGCCTTTCTCCTGTCCACGCCACTACTGCCCACCATGGCTTCCTCGCGCTCCATCGCTCTTCGGGACGGGCGGACGACGGACCACAAGGAGATAGTAGCCATTGCTGCCGACCGGCTGGCTGGTAGGTAGCCGGAGGACGATGACGTCCCAATGGAGAACATGGTAGTCGACGATCCGGCGCCAACCCCCTCCTCCGCGCCATCCTCGCCGGTGCATTGCACCATGACCATTGGCGAGGCCCGTGCCCAATATATGGACAGGGAGAGGCAGATGTGTGAGGAGTAGTTCCGGGAGGCGTAGGCCGACGCCGCCTACAACCACCATCTCCTCCAGGAGCACCTGCAGACGGAGGAGCAGATCGCCGCAGAGCGGGCGGAGCAGGAGGCGCTGCTCGACTCGTACCGCTCCGCCCGCAAGGCCCGCCTCGAGCGCTGGCGGTACCGCATGCGGGTGGCGGAGGCTACGGCCGCCTACAAAGAGGCTAGCAAAGAGCGCAATGAAGCAGGTGAGGCACTGTTTGGTGAGACCGAGGACGAGGCAGAGGACAATGTCGGCTCCGACGAGTCCCCGCTCCGCTGGCATCGATGACGCCCTGCTCCGTCGACGCCCCGCGACGCCAACAACGAGGCAGAGGACATCGCCAGCTCCGCCGAGGCCATGCGGCGCCAACAATGAGGCAGAGGACACTGCCGGCTCCGCCGAGGCCCTGCCCCGCTAACAACGAGGCAGAGGACATCACCGGCTCAGCCGAGGCCCCACCGTGTTGAAGTTGTGTCGAATATAGTGTACGATGTAGGTTATAGTTGGACTTGTAGTTGTATTGTGTTTAGATAGGATATGGAGTCGTGTCCTACTAGGACACTTGTATCCTAGGCCTCTCTTATATACCAAGGGTAGACACACGATGTAACCTATGCCAACATAATAGCACCGGAACGCAGGGGAAGCCGGCGGCATGTGCCGGTGTCCAGGGCGACCGGATGCGATATTGTGACGGTGTCATGGGGAGGAGCGCCCATAGTCAGGCCCCGGCGATGTAGCCATATCGGTGAACCTCGTTAACAAATATCGGGTTCGTGCCTGGTGTGATTGCTTGGTCCTTGGATGATCGACAGTATGCCTCGGATTTATTCTAACAAGTGGTATCATGAGCTAGGCTGTTTGGAGGCCGTCGTTGTGTTGATCTAGTGGAGAAAGAATACGGACGAAAATCTGCAGGAAGCGGCTGTACGTCGGCGAGTTGCGGTTAAGCAGATGTGGTCGAGTTGTAATAGAGCAATCGGGAGACAACATCAAGATTTGTTTGGAACAAAACGATCTCGACAAGATCGGACGTGCGGCGGCTGGAGTGCTTCGCCGAGACGGATCGATCGGTTCAGACAGTTGCGAGGCGTGTGCAACAGCAAGCGGAGCTGGCAAAGCCCAGGCGCGGACATGAGCAGGCCAAGGCGTTGCGCACGCGGGAGAGGCCCAGACGGGCCAGTGCCCCAAGTGGGGCTGCAGTGCGTGGTGTGAGGCTGTGAGCAGCAGGTCGCTCGTACATGTGTGTACGGCTGTGTGCGGCAAGTTGGGGCCAACGCATGGCGGCACACTCAGGCATGGTAAATCTCAGCGAGAAAAATCATCAAGGGCAGAACCCATCGGAAGTAGCAAGGCTTTGGCAGCTATTGTAAAGTAAACATCGGGAGTTGTGCTTGAAGTAGACTAGTACGTGGAGCATTGTTGATCAAAGGGATTCTTTTGGTTGTTTTGCTCAAGTGCACTTGGGCACACCACGGGAGTTACTGTAACTTGGTTGATGCAATAAGGATGCTTGAAACATTGCGGGAAGTCAAGCCGGCTAATGATGGAAGTATCATTGTGATGAAAAATTTGCAGAAGACGATTTGAAAGCCTCGAGCGTGTCATACAGTCGAACGAGTTCGGCTGGATCGGACTAGACAGTCTGACGGATCGACGCAAGTCGGTTGGTACAAAAGACGGTGGTGGTATCGGCGACAATGACATAGGTGCGTGATGCTGATGGTGACCGACTTCTGGGCATGGAAACACGTGGAGCAGGCCCCGAGGGCTTGTGTGGCTTCGACAAGACTATGGCGCGGGATTGATTCAAGGTGGTGTATACACGGAGCTTGAAGTCGATGAGGCGCAGGGGTGGACTAATCATCTACCATGGAGTCATGTTGAAGGTGGAGCTGGATTGAGGGGCTACGGTGTAAGTCGACGGGGTCGAAGCCTATTCAGCAGACGAAAAAAAAGCGAGGGACACGTAGTTCGGACTGGAGCCCAGTGGTCTGATGGAAGCGTGAAACTCGTCATCGGTCAGTGATGATCGCTGGTACTCTGGAGTGGAGGTTGAGTGGTCTGGGTTCGCGACCCTTGAGACTCGACCAGGACAGTGGAGGCTCGACGCGGTAATAGCGGCGAGGCATGCGATATGCACGGGCATGGAGACAGGCCAGGGCTCTGGTGGTCATACATGTGGTGAGACAACTGCGAATTTGACTCGGGATGACTACAAGCAACGGTGAAATTCCTTCAAGGTTCAGACAAACAGTCAAGAAAGGAGCGGTGATGTTGAGTTTAGGTAACTCTTATGCATGACATCCAATATGTGAGTTGTTCACTTTTCACGCAGGTCAGTGATCGGTGTGTGATGGCCTTGGACTGATACTCTGAAAGTTGGGAGCACAAACTAGAGTTACAAGGAACTTAATTTTGCTCGAGTGTTGACCGTGGTCAAGAAAAGAAGGGACTACAAGTTGCAGGTGGAGTCACATGGAGTCTTTGGAGTAGCAGCGGTACTCATGGGATAAGCTCAAATCCAATGTACATGGAAGTTTGACGCATGGACAAATTCAGGGTGCTGGAGTTTATTCGCCAAGGTGGAGTTTGTTTAAGTTGTGTCGAATATAGTGTACGATGTAGGTTACAGTTGGACTTGTAGTTGTATTGTGTTTAGATAGGATATGGAGATGTGTCCTAGTAGGACACTTGTATCCTAGGCCTCTCTTATATAGCGAGGGTAGACACACGATGTAACCTATGCCAACATAATAGCACCGGAACGCAGGGGAAGCCGGCGGCATGTGCCGGTGTCCAGGGCGACCGGATGCGGTATTGTGACGGTGTCATGGGGAGGAGCGCCCATAGTCAGGCCCCGGGGATGTAGCCATATCGGTGAACCTCGTTAACAAATCTCGGTGTCGTGCCTGGTGTGATTGCTTGGTCCTTGGATGATCGACAGTATGCCTCGGATTTATTCTAACACACCGTGCCAGGAACGTGGGGGAGGATTTCTACCGCTCCGCTGAGGCGTCGCCCGCCGGCAATGAGACAGAGGCATCGCCGGCTCCGCCGAGGCCCCGCCCTGCTGCCAATGAGGCCGCGCCTCACAGAAAATGAGGAAGAATAGAACACGGTAGGTCGCCACCGCTCGGGTCCAAGTAAGGCCACTGCTACTACCCTCCGGTTGAAGCCAAGCTAGGCGGGTTAACCATTGATGGCCGGTTAGCTTCTTGGCGGTGACGTGGAGTCGGAGAGCTGCGCTGGAGAAGAATGCTGCTTCTACTTAACTGCTGGTGCAGTTGGCTGACTGACACGTGGGCCCAACAGGCCACATATTAGTTACGCAACTGCACCTGCAGTTAAGTCACTGAAGCTTCTGTTCGGCTCAGCGGGACACAGGCGGGTAGCTTCGGTTAATTAATTATACCTCCAGCGCACCCCTTTTTAGTTTTTTTTTCGAAAAGGAGGATGACCCCTGGCCTCTGCATCTAGGAGATGCATGCAGCCACAAACACCCCTTTTTAGTTGAAGAATGTATGAAATATAATGAAATCCGGCATGTTTATATGAAATCCGATCGTGTATGAATGAATTTATTTCGATTAGTTCGAATTCCTGTATCACTGGCATTGGATGAACATGCAAAACAATACGTACTAACATTATTGCCAGGGTGATCACCACGTTTGCAGCAGTTTCACATGTACTCCCGCCAGTCCTTTCTAGTCTGCATACAAGTTTTGTCTACAGTCAAAGTATCTCTACTTTGACCAATCTTATACAAAAAAGTATGCACTTTCACAATGTGCAAAGTAAAAATGAACATAAGGAGTACAAAGAGTTTTGAGCAGCTTTTTAGCGTGTCTGTACATTGCAATCAAACACACAGGCCTGGCAATTCATAGAGAACATTCAAAACAATTGATGATTATGCATCTCAGCGACTCACATGTCAGAGGCAATATTTACTTCACAACTAAAGAATAAAGAAAAAATTGATCGCCACTGCTGACAGCAAAGGGCGTCCCATTCGAAAATATCAAACGCATATCTTGCTAAAATCAATGAGCAAAATTTGACAAGGTTGTCCCATTCCAAAATATCAAGTGCCTACGATTGTGGAATGGGCAGGGTTTGCCATCAGTTTGGACATTGACATGGCAACTCATGCTAAATAAACCAGTTGTTCTTTTTGTGCAGTTCCACCAAAATCAACCAAATTCGTGCGTAGCTTGTATGATTTCACCCTTATATGTTGCAACACCTTGAACTTATGGGCACCTCTTTTCTTGTCGTGGAAATGAATGATTCGATGTATTCATGAACATTTTGTGCAGTTCCCGTTGAAATCAAGCTGAGCACCCCTGTTTGCACAAATACAAAAAAGTGATTAGTATAAAGCAAACTGTACTATGAATTGACAGTTTCAATAGGCACATAGATGGTCCATGTAGAGCACACTTTTAGAAAAATGGAACTCACCAAAAAGAATCCTAGAACAACATTGTACTCGCGCATCACAGCAAAAAAATGGAGATTTGTCAGTCCTTCTGAGATGAAGTTAGTTTGGTCTTGTGGGGAGTAATGTAACCATCCTTCAACTGCTCCTTCTGATGAGAAGATAGACAGTGCTTCTTCATCCTGGCATAATCGAAACTAGTCACTTCACGTACTCCATATTCTTCTTCAGAGGAAGATGATCCTGTTGTGCAAAGACAAGAGGACTACTAAATGCTAGCATCCATGTTTGCTCGAAAAAAAGGAAAGGAAATATTTAAAACATCACAGATGAAGCACTTCCCAAGGACAATACCACATTTTCATGACAGTATCTAAACAGTAGCACAACACCAATAGAGATTACAAAGCTTAATCATATGGATGAAATCAGTGGGCGAGTACCAACCTTTGTCAGGAGGCTGATTGTGTAGAGCATACAGATGAAGCACTTCTCGGGAACCATCTGTTGCTATCTAAGGGGGTGGCCATGCTTACTATATACTCCTCGATTAGTTTAATGTTTCCAACATCTTCTTATGCAGTTCCACTAAAATATATGGTATCTTCAAAGAAGATCCTTGTTTGCACAAGTAGAGATAATTACGTATGGCATCAAATCAGTGGCAAAACAATTGCTCGTTCCAGCCTAGCAATAAATTAAGATGCAAAACTGTATCATTACTTGTGTCATCACAGTTCCAGTGCTTCATTACAGCACCGGGAGTTGATTTTTGTTTTTCTTCCGCTTGTTCTTCCCCGTCATCACTTGGTTCAATAACACACAAGCTTCGCCTTCAATGTAAGATTTGGCATGTCAATCAGGGAGCACAAGTATAGTACTAAACTTAATTTTCTGATGAAAGTGGCAAAATACAGGCCAGCAGTTGTGAAATATCCTTATCTTACCTCAATGGGATATTACGGTGCACATACAGATTGGAAGTATTTTCTCCATTTGTGTAGTTCACTAAAATCAAGCAAGATTATCGTACAAGTAGCACAACATATGAAAGCACACTGCAGAATCATGTGAAAGAAGGCTAGTACTGACCTCTCATGATGCGGAATTCAAACAACTCACAAGAAGAAGATCTGAACCAAATTCGCCTTAATGGATAGGAAGTAAGATCTCCTCTTATGCAATTCCACTAAGATCAGGCAATCAAGTAACGTTGTCGGTGTGACATTTTGGTTGAACTGCACAAAACACTCTTAAAACAAAAGTGTTTTGTGCAGTGCAACAAAAGGTCACAATGGCAACGAGGTGAAGTAGATAACCCTGTTTACACAGAGGTGCAAAGGAAACAATTAGTGGTCAATAACTGTGGATGACACAGAAGCCAACAAAAAGAAGCATCCACCTTATCTAAATGGGAAAGAAAGCAAGACAGTAGCATTTCTCAAATGGTGGCATTGATTAATATTAACATAGAGATTATATTAACAATAAAATTCGTTAAACATGTAATTTGCTTTTAACTGTGGCATTGCATCAATTTTCCAGAGGCATTATTAGAGGGTGTTTGTTTACAGGGACATTTTGGTGTAGGGACCAAAAAAACTCCGTGTCAGTCACATCTAAACCAAACAGGAGGGACTTTTCGGGACTAAAAGTGGGCATTTGGAACTAAAGAAACAAGACCCCTAGGGAGTCTTTTTGGGACTTTTTCCAACAGTTGCCCCTGCCACGCTTCGCACCTTGTTTCTATTAGTTCATTACTAGGGGTAACATGGTCTTTTATCATGTCATTTAATAACCTCTAGTCCATGTTTAGTCCCTGGAACCAAGTAGGTAGGGACTAGGGAGTTTTTAACCAAACAGGGCCATAGATTAACAACAGCTAATGAGTTGCACGGGACAATGGACGCACCAGCACCATGTGCATCTACCGATGTACTGTGGTCATGCGCAGTTTGTTGCAACAAAGAACAAACAACCAAGGAGCATATTTGTGTTGGTCCCAGTTTTGTTATATTTAGACACCTTTCCCTATGTGAGCGCAGCAAATCTAGTCCTTCTCAAACTCTACAGCCTTGTCCCTTCCTTTCCTTTTTGAACTAGTAATTTCGCCCCTTCCTTTCCTCTTTGAACCACGTCCTAGATTTATGCGATACAACTTTCCCCACTACTTTCCCCCATTCCTTTCCTCTTTGAACCACATCCTAGATTCATGCTATACAACTTTCCCCCTTCATTTCCTCTTTGAACCACGTCCTAGATTCATGCTATATACAACTTTTCCCACTACTTTCCCCCACTCCTTTCCTCTTTGAACCACGTCCTAGATTCATGGTATACATGCAGCTAGAGCAATACATGTGGAGTAAGTAAAATATACCTTAAGGTTCTTGGGGCGTGGTTCCGTGGGCGACGGGACGGCAGCGAAGAAGAAGAAGGGTCGGAGGCCCTCCCGCGCCGCCATTGGGTGGAAAGTGAATAGCAGCGCCGGTAGTGGATTCCCTCCCTCACCGACGGCGACAGCGTTAAGCCTCCTTCCCTTCCCAGCGGACGGATCCTGCCGGCTCTTTGAGCAGCAGTGAGGGGAGAGAGAGGCCAATGAAGTCTTGTTTAGATCTGGAGAGGGCGAGAGAGTGTGAAGAGAGCAACTACAAGCGCTGAGGATCCAGCGGGAGAGGACGAGAGAGTGTGAAGAGAGCAACTATAAGCGCTGAGGCTCCAGCATGTATATATATACTGGAGAGTGTGAAGCGTGCAAACCCTAGAAAACATTTTAACCAGTCAAAGAATCCTCCTAGCAAAAATTATGCTCAAGTGTAGTTATCGAACCCGAGACCTCAAGTTTGATGAGCGAACAGGCTAACCCGCTACACAACCCTCCTGTTATGTTCAACGAGAGGAAAATAACCTTTTATACATTCCTGCATTCGTGTGACAGGCATGCCGTGTTTGTGTGTGTGTGTGTGTGTGTGTGTGGGAGTCATTAGGATTTCAATCATAATCGTGTCATGTAGCTTTGGTGGTAAGACTATCCACAGTGGTGCAGAAATAATGCAGCCTTAGTCACCTTACCTCTCTCCACGTAGTACGTTGGGTCCCACAAGTCAGAGGGTGAAACAAACAAATTAATAAGAAAAATTAAAAGCGCCAGCGGTGTATCTTACTACCTCACACATCTCGCTACTGGTCGGGAACACTGTCCAATTGATCCCTCTGTTCGCTCACGTACTATTTTAAGTGAATCCTTATTATAACATGCACACAAATTTTGGGCACTTGTATTCGACTTAAGTCAGTGTGCCACCGTATCTTGTATACTTACTACTCCCTCCGTCTAGGTGTAATAAGTCACGTTAGAAGGTGCAACAGGACCAAGGTGTGTGCGTGTGCGTGTGTGTGTTAGAGAGTGCGATAGATCGACCTACTCCTACATAGATATGGTGTGTAGTGTACGATTTTAGCCGCGAGAGTCAGTGCATCCTCTCGTTTTCGGGCGTGTCCGGTAGGGACATGCGGACAACTGCCACGCCCGCTCCTGACCAGCCTGGCCCATCCAAAGCCCCTCCACCACCCGCGCGTGCTTCCCGCCCGAAACGGTCAGCGCCGCTCCAAAGAATCGGTGCCGCATTCATGCCCGGGCAGAGCGGACGCGACCTCTCACTGGCGCAAGAGTGATGGTTGCTACGTCCGTTCAACTTACTGCTGGGTCTATGGGATTTGACGGCTCATTGGTCTTTATTACTGAGGTGGTAGGACTGCTGGATGTCCCACGCTTTCGGCGAAAGGAGGTAGTAGATTACAATTTTCTCCATTCTTACAGCGGAGGAGTGCAAGAGCAGTGAAAACACGCAGGCTCAGTGATTACATGGCCCACCTCACACTATCACCGTGCGAAACCTAACTCTTTACATAGTACTCCCTCTGTTCCTAAATATTACTAGATGAGTCACCGCTCGTTGTCGCGGAACAACGGTATATCTCTCTGTGCAAAATTATCGATTTCATAGAACTAAAAAAAATCTATAACTGCATGACAAATGTGGTAGCCAAACTAAATAAACTCCCATCATCATTTAGATCATCCCACATAAGGAAAAAAGATCAGCCAACTCCTATTGCATAATGGGATTATATTTTTCTTTTTGACATGTTAATGGGACTTAAAAGCTCACATACATGCATGCTACCGGCGCATGCTTGCATGCAGACATGTTGATGTGATTTAAAACCCACTCACATGCATGTGCCACGGTATTTCTGCATGCTTGCATGTGGCTTCGTGCTGAGCCTCTCAACGTCTAGATCAGACGGCTCTTATGACTGATTTACTTCATCTAACAGCTACGTCAATTTTGATGATGTGGCTCAAGGAGAGGATAGATAATTCCTAGTAGTGGGGGCTAGCTATTACTAGTAGATAAGTCTTTGTAGAGATTCCACTAGGTGAACTACATACGAAACAAAATGAATGAATCTACACTTAAAATACATCTATATACATTCGCATGTGGTTCATGGTGAAATCTCTACAAAGACTTATATTTAGGAACGGAGGAAGTACTAGTATAGTACGTGTTGTAATTTATCAGCGAGATAAATTTGTACAATGCTATGAAGCTTCCAGCTTCTGTTACATGTATCTTGCGTCCAAGGTTGCCCGTTGCAACATTTCATCAAATACAAAGGAGACTAACATGCATGCTATTGCATCTCAGTGATTGACAGATCATAGCAAATATGTACTCCCTCCGTTCCAAAATAAGTGTCTCAACTTTATACAAACTTTAGTACAAAGTTGTACTACTACGAAAGTTGACACTTATTTTGGAACAGAGGCAGCTAAAGAAAAAAACGATCCATGCAGTCTCTAGCCCTTGAACCGTGAACCCTGACCAGGCTTCAATTTGCTGGCAATGTTCGAGCTTCCTAATAAATGAAGTTTGCAACCTTTTGACCATTGGATCATTTTGTGCAGTTTCACCAAAATCGAGATAAGCATCCTTGTGGCAAAGAAATTGAAGAAGCGTGATTAGAATAAGATTACTAGGACTAGTTCATGAGACATAAACTCATCACAAATACAGTACGTAGAAGCCAGTAGAGGTATCAGGTATGTGCGGGGCAAAGAAGTAGAGAAATATCCACATGGAGTGATGTGGGCAGCTGGAGCAGTGGTGCAAGCCGGCTGTAAAGGGAGTTGTACCTGAGGGACATAGCTCGACCTTGAGGAGGGAGGCGGGAGGCGGCAATTGCCCACGTCACGGCAGTGAGCAAGGGACGAAGGCAACCTCACCGGTTTTATGAGAGAGAACGGCGGGGACCCCTGATCGGGACGTGCCGACAGTGGGTTTTCGCCGTCGGCGACGGACACCGCATCTACACTAAGCATCCACCCCTTCCCCAAGAGGACGTGATCCGCCGGGATGTTAGAGATGTGGCCACAGTCGTTTTGTGCGAGAGAGTGTGAAGAGAGCAACCCCAGCAAGCAACCGTGTAGGCTGGCCCGTCCTGACTATGTATATAGTGGAGCGGTTTCCTTTTCTCTTCATATAAACCTATCATATTGCATACGTGCCAATGAAGAAAAAAAATTATTTATAAATGACGCGGCACCTACTACTTGTTCTCCTATAACCTTGCGCTTGGCATCTCCAAAATATTAACCTTGTGATTGGCTCTTCGCCTCTTTGGGAAGTCGGGCGATAATGGTAGTGCGGTATATATCGTTCTGGCTATATGAGACCGAATGAATTGCTGCACGTCCACCACGTGGGCGAGGGTCGAGGGGCGAGGGAGAGTGGTACTACATACGGAGCAAAATGAGTGAATGTACACTCTAAAATACGTCTATATACATCAGTGTTTGGAGTATGTACTAGTAGTTCATATTGAAATCTACTAAGTACACATATATTCCAAACAATATGATATAATCTCTATAACCAAGGTAGTAGGGATGAGGAGTAAACGGACCGAGTAGTAAATATTTCTCCTCGTCCTGCGAGCCACCGCGCGCATGGGCGAGGGAGGAGCAAGCTTCACCTCATCCTGCGAGCCACCGCGCCCGTGGGCGGGGGAGACGGTGTACTAAGCAAGCTTCTCCTCGTTCTACGAGTTGACGGGACACATCAAAAGTACTCCAGTGTATAGAGCCTTGCCTCTAAGGTAGGCCCCACATGGTTTGCCTCTTTTTTTAATTTAACATAGCGCGTCAAGTCACAATTTGTTTGTTCACCCATGGTAGACGATCCTCCCTCCACCAAGTGGACAACTAGTACACGTGCCAAATTACCATGTGGGCTGCCTTTTTCGTACAGAAATGAGCTCCAGCGTGTACCCGCATGGGTGTGGTTGGGAAAGAGATGGGAGTACGTACGCCATGCATGCACCTCTTCTCTTCGTGCATGTCCCCCACCTACGTGGGTGTGTGTGAGAGATACAAACCACGTTCGTGAGTGTTTTTTGTTTTGTGTTGGGGGGTGGGGGTGGGGTGGGGGATTAATTTCGTGAATTATTTGTGGGAATATGTGTCGATGACATCTCAAACAAAATTTTGCATGCAATATGTGTGAAATGGAGGCCTATCCATATCATACATAGAGGGTCGGGCAATCCACGAGAAGAGAGGGAGGGGTCATAGCTATCGATAGAGTTGAAGAGAGGATCAAGTACGGGTGGGTGCGAGATTGATGAAGAGATCCATCGAAATTGCGTGTGTGTGTAAGTCAAAGATATAGGGCGACTGGCCTACCAGAACGTTAGAGGGCACATGTCAAGTTTGTGTGTGGCAGGGAGACATGACTAGAGCGCTTGATGTATCGATGTGTGTTGGGGGAGGGGGTGCGGGGAGGGGGAGGCAGAGGCCTAACTATAGAGGTAGAACGACTCGTATATGTGTTGAGAAGGAGAGACCCAGCTATGTCATGAGGGAGATCAGTCGACATCCATACATAACTGAAGGACGGGAAATATGATGGGACAGAGAGAGAGATGAGAGAGAGAGGGAGGGAGAGGGGTAGAGTGCTGGATGGGTGATCGAGTTGCTTCTCGGATATGTTGGGAGAGGACTACTAGACAAACTGAGGGTGGAACTGCAATGCTATCAATAAGAGTGGGGATGTGTTTCTGTGTGTGCCTGTGCGTAATAGATCTGTCGGGACGCATCCATGGATGATGAAGGGGAACCATGTGTTTGGTAAGCAAACCTGACTAGATCGGTAGATCAATTGTTGTTTGTTGGAGGAAGGGAGAGACACAACTAATGAGGTAGATCGATCGATGTGTGCGTAAAAACGAGTTATAAGGACCTAGCTGGCTATATGTATAGCGAGAGATCGGTCGGTGTACGTACATTTGTTAGAGGCAAATAAGGCCCAGCGAGACGGATAGACAGAGAGAATGGAGCTAGGAGGTGGTGCGTGAGGCCCAACTACTAGCTGGATAGGGGGAGGAGTGTGCAGTTGTGAGATCGATTAAAAGAGGGGTGAGAGTTTACACGTGTGTCTGACCATATGAGAGACACGAGGCAAGGACACATAAAGGAGGACATTGAAGCTGTGTGTGTATGCTGTAGGCAGGCATCGCTGGAGAGGTTTATCGATCGGTGTGTGTCGGAAAGGAGTTGTGGAGACTCTGGGAGAATGACCTAAAGGAAAAAATGAATGTGCCCGGTGGATAGAATGCCGAGGGAGGGGGAGGGCGAGGAGGGCGTGTGCATGCACGAGAGAAAGTTAGTGGTAGCTACAAAGGTTAGAGGACTGTGTGGGTGTAAGAGACTAACAAAGATCATAATTTGATATGAAAGCGGATTCATATATTTGAATAGGAGATCATAGTGTTTTAAACATTGCATGCATGAATATAGCGGTGATACACGTGTTGTGCACATGTTATACCATAATGTGATAATGCATGGCCTTTGCAACTCATAGCTAAATGCCGAACAATCTAAACCATACTGTACATCAAACAATCTCACATCTTATTTGAATTTGTGATAATGTGCGGCGTTTGCAGCTTACAACTAAATATCGAGCAATCTAAACAATACTATATATTGAACATTCTCACATTTTATTTGATTTTGTGGTAATGTGTGGTGTTTGCAACTCACATCTAAATACTTGTAGGCGTAGGTGGCGGGGCACCATACATAATGTGATAAACACATTATACATATGAGACATGGTTTAGATTATGAAGATCTAGCTAGAGCTAGAAATGTAATGTGATTTGAAATCAAAATAAAGTGGATTCAAAAATTCTCGTTCGAGTTCATATAGTACACATAGTTCATATGTAACTCGATACTAATCATGTGGTATGCTGTGAAGATAATACACAAATGATGGTTTAACTTAACAATAATGATGATTGTAGATCTTATTAAAATAGAGAAACAAATTCAAATGCTTTGACTTCACAACAATCATTACTGTTGATCTTATTCAAATTTAGTTCATATTGAAGCGGTAGTATATACGTTTGGAATGCACTAAAACGTTCATTTGAGTAGTAGGTTGCATGCATTATACACGTAGCGAAATATTTTAATCGAACATAACATGAATTCAAAGTTTTGAATGACATTTGTAGTGCGCATTGATTTGGTACAATACACGTTAGGCTTGTCCGGAAATTTCAACCCGCGCCTTGTTAGGCCGAAATATTTAAGATATATCTTTGTCTCGTTGTGCTCCGACAACTCCCTCCATCTCAACCCGCGCCTTGCTATTCCTAAATTACAACGCACGCGAAAACTCCCACCTCCTATGAAATCCCGACACGTGAAATGCCCGTGGTACCCCTAAACCGAAAGAACTGCCTCAAATTGGTGGGGGGTACTTTCGTAACTTACCCCACATTTCGGACAAGCGTGTCTCTAAGCCATGGTTCCCCACTTCCATCTCATCTGCCCACCCATTCGTACACCGAGGCCGCGAAAACCCACGACGAAACCCCACACCCTGCTCCGTCCGCCACCCAGCCGGAGCTTCTTCCCCGACAACGTCATCCACAGCAACACCTCGACGTCCCTCATCCACCGTACCGGATGAGCATCTGTCGTCGATCTCATCGTCCCGCCGGTTCAGCCACCCCATCCTCCACCTCCAAGGAGCTGCCCCGACGTTCCCCTCGTCTTTCGCGCCACCTCCATTCCCACACCGCCATCTTCACCTGCACTACCAGAAGAGCATCATCATCACCATTTCCTCGGATGAAGCTGCCGCCTGATCAGTGCCACCAAAGAGGTTGTACACTAATCGCCGCATTTTCTTCTTGTTTCGATCTCACGGTGCTGCCGGCACTCGGTCCCGAGGCGACACGGCGCGACTCCATCCACGGCGGCATTGCCGGCCACTTCCTCCACGGCGTTGCTCCCTCGGCGGCGATGTCCACATCAGTAGGAGCTGCTGCTGCTTTAGCTCTCGCTCGCGCTGCTGCTCTGCTCTTGCTCTCGGTCCCCTGCCTGGTCTGCTCTTGCTATTGCTCTTGCTCGCGTTGCTGCTCTCGCTCTTGCTCTTGCTTGCGATGGTGCTCCGATTTGGCTACACTTCAGTCGACTGAATCGACTTTTGGGTCAGTCGATTTCCAAGGGGTGGGCTCGCCAGGGTGAAGGAAGAACCAGCTGCAGCGGGGAGGGGGGCTCGCCGGAGAGGTACCCCACTATATATCTTAGGGTTCAGGATGGGGGCGGTGGTCGCCGGCGGTGGCGGGGCGGTGGTGTGGTGATCGCCGGAGAAAAAGCTCGGCC
>NC_041381.1:597823182-597844724 GCF_002162155.2 Triticum dicoccoides
GGCGGGCGGGGCGGCGCATCGCAGGCCGCGGGCGGCGGGGGGCTGCTGTTTGGCCGGTGGTGGCTGGCGGCTCAGGGGGGAGGAGGTTCAAGATGAACCGCAGGCCCTTGATTTTGTATCCAACGGCTGCAAAATCGACTGACGTGTAGCCTCACCTTGCTAGTGTGTTCAGTTTCGACAACAAAATTCAGTTTCGACAGCAAAATTCAGTTTCGACAGTTAGGTTCAGTTTCGACAGTTAAGTTCAGTTTCGACAGTTAAGTTCAGAGATGAGCGGCTGATGTATTTTACATCTAGCACTTCGTGGTTATGTATTTTACGTCATGTATTGGAGATGCTATTAGAATTCCACTCAGGTTAACGTTGTTCGTTATCTCTCTTGACCTGCTTCAGCCTCGGCGTCGTACAACTCACCGGAGCTGCTCCAACGACGAAACCCTCCATCACAGCGGAGCAGTACCTCGGGCTCCATCTCCAGACGCCTAAGATCTTCTTCCCCTCCTTCGACAGCAAAGTCAGCCGGAGCATCCTCACCGGCCAACCCAATCACGCTGAGATTGACATGGCTTTGCCAAAGAGGTTGTACACTTGTTGCATCTCTTTTTTACTCTACATGTTATATATATATTGTCCACTGAGCACACAGATTTGTTCCTTTAGTGTCTCCTTGAAAGAAAAAACGTAGGAATTTTAATTTTCACTTGTCCTCCTTTCCAAACTCCTATTCATGAAGCACAAGACTAAGAGATAGTAGCATAATAGCATTATAACCATACATTTTCTTGTGGTTTGACTTAATCTCATCATGCTTCTTTGCATCCTATGATCTCCCAATTGTTGTGAATCAAACACCCAGATTGGCAGAAATCCTGTGTTTTTAAATTCTCTGTTTTGCACGTGCATTCCTATCCTATTCCGGTCTATTTCCTATCCCTGCATTGTTGGAATCCTCAAATTCAAACGAGCCCTTACAGAATTACTTCTCTTACAGATAGTTGTCAAAGAAAACCTTGTGTGGTTTGTCCCGGTCCTGCTGCACCGTTGTCCACCCCAGCTCAGCTGCTCCAACGACAGAAGGGTCCAGCAGAGCAGGGATCCGGCCTCCAGACTGTCTTTCGCCGCCTCAGATCTTCTTCCCCGCCATTGGCAGCCATGAAAACTGCATTACCATCATCAACCGAGCAGATGACCCCGAGGACTACACGGGTCCGCAAGAGAGGTCGCACTCTTTCGTGTCTGCTTACGTTATGCATCGCTTAATATTACATCCTACTTTATCGTACTGTTCAGCGATTAGACTCTGAGTCAGCTCCGAACTAATGGTCAAACTTGAGTTTTTAAATGGTTGTGGGGTACATATCGGGGCCGCTATCAATTGTATCTATCTACTATTTGGTTAATCTCCGGTGTCTACTATGAGTTTCATGTTGGGTGGGAAACAAACAGTAAAGAAGCCATTATCTGTATTTATTAACTGAAGCCATTATCTGCGTGCTATTATTGGTTTTGGGTCTATCCACAGGTTGCTACCATCACTCTGGATTTCTGCATGCACTCCTTACATAATCTCACTATGTTTTATTCCTATGCATGATAGTTATTGTAAACAATGGAACTGAACATGTAGAGCAAAAGAGACGAGCTTTGCATGGCAATATAATTTCATGCAGACGTTGCTCCATGGTAGGCGCAAAGGCAGCCCCCCTCCACGCATTTCCGATTGTAATCGAGAGGAAGATATCTGTTCTGAGGGGGATTCAGATGGAGAAGATAACTCCTATTTACCCCCTGAGGTCTTCGCTCTAACTTGGCATGCTGATGTTGGTTATATCATGCATATGGTGTCTTGCATTGCTTAATTTATATATCAAATATGTCATCTGCTTAGTTTAGACATCCTTTGTGCGAATGCCATCTGTTTAGTTTATTCATCGATTATGTGAATTATGCAACGCCACCTTGTTTAGCCAGGCATCATATATGTGAATTTTGCAATGCCATCCTGCTTAGCCAGTCATCTTATATGTAAATTATATCAGGCCATCTTTTTTTTCGTTACATATTACATTCGTCAACAATGTTAGTACATTCAACTGCTCTTCGTGTGCATCGGCCATTTGACATGGTGATGGCAAATTCTGGAGTGAAAACAAGGTCTTCTGAGCAGACTATGCTATCTAACGAAGCGCATATCTCGCTGGTTACGGATAGCTCCTCAGAGGAGGATTCAGAGACAGATGACCAGTCCTATCCCCCCCCCCCCGAGGTGTATGCTCTAACTTGGCAGGGTTATGTTGCACATATCGTGCGTATGGTGTCTTGCATTGCTATGCCATTTGATTAGTTTAGACATGCTTTGTGTGAATGCCACCTGTTCAGTGTCTAATTACCATATATGTGAATTATGCATTGCCATCTTGTTGCAAGACATTATATATGTGAATTATACAATGCTATCTTGTTGCAAAGGCATTATATATGTGAATTATCCAAGGCCATGCTGATTACCAATCATCATGTATGTGAATTATATCATCCTATCATTTTTTGTATTATGTGTTCCATTTGTCGACAATGTTTGTATATTCAACTAGTCTTCCTGTGCATCAGCCATTTGAAGCGGTGATGGATGTATCTGGAGTGAAAACAAGGTATTCGGAGCAGACAATGCTACCTGCTGAAGCAGACATCTTGCTGGCTACAGAGAGCTCCTCAGAGGAGGATTCAGAGACTGATGACCAGTCCTATTTCCCCCCTGAGGTCTATGCTCAAACTTGGCAGGGTTATATTACCCATGTCATGCAAGTTGTCTTGCATTGCTTAGTTTTTACATCATATATAGATTGCCATCTGCTTACTTGCTTACTATATAAATCATATATTTGAATTATATCATGCCATCATGTTTACATAGTACATACACATCATCTATCTGAATTATGGCATGGCAACCCATTCAATAAAGACATCATATAGTTATATCATCTCATCATGTTTAGTGTTTACAGTCATCATATTTAGAATTATGGCATTCTATCCATGAATGTATGTGAATTATGGCATGCCAACCTATTTAATAAACACATTATATAGTTATGTCATGTCATCCTGTTTACATAGTCTCATATTTTGAACTATGTCTTTCCATCTTTTTTAGTTAGCCATCATAATGTGAAATTGTGTCATGCTATCCTGTTTAGTTAGCCATCATATATGTGAAATTGTGTCATGCTCTCCTATTTGGTTAGACAACATAAATATGAATTATTTCATGCCCTCTTTTATTCCCCACTATCCATTGCACCTGTCTATCATACAATGTCTATACTTTCAATTACTTTTCTTGTTTATCAGCCATTTGAATTGGAGAGTGTGATGGCAGTATCTAAGGGATTAACAACACGGTCTTCAGAAAAGATAGTGCTACCAGTTGATGCAGATAGAACCACAGTTGTACTTGCCCAAGGACCAGATCCACCACACATAAACCAGACTCTCGCAGACTGTACCCCTACCTAGTTGGACAGAGAACCAGCTACACCCCTTTTAACCCCAACCCCGGCAGATAGTAACCCAGTTCCAGTTGACACAGCATCGTCTCCACCACAGAGCACCCAAACACGAGCGGTTAGTAAGGGAACTGCAGTTCCCAAAGCACGAGGACCACCACTCCGAATCCCAACTCAACGCTTAAAGGAGAAGAAGATTTGTTCTCAGGTCAGGTTCTGTAGCTATGGTTCATACTCCTTTGCTCTAGCATTACTGTATTTACTCATACCAACTATTTTCAAATTTGAAGGATGGAATTGAAACTCCAATGGCGCAACAGGTATGTTTTAAACCTGTTTCTTTAACTGGTTTGCTGTTGTAACCTGCTCTATGTTGATTTCAGTTTCAATTGAATAAATAGTTATGTTCTCATGTCATGCACATTACAAGTGTTGTTATTGCTCTATAGTTACCCACACTTATATTCTGTCTATTCTGCTTTGTCTTGAACAAATATTATTTGAACTGTGTCTCTATCTTGATTTGGCAACAAAAACTAGAATGATATAGACCATAAAGTGACCATGGCACATAGATATATGTTTGTTTCATGTTGTTATCCTGTCCACTTTACTACTGAACTCATTTACCAAAATGAGTTTCATATACAACATGGTAAACATGTGATGTGTCTGCTTGTTTCTCTTTTAGAATGCGGACAAAATATTAGAGAACAGTACCGCGTTATCTAATGGTAAACGAAGTAATGCAGATAAGGTTCAAGATAGTGAGACATCCCTGTTGGTCTCCAAGAAAGCTGATAAAAACTATCTTGACGACAGTGAGGGAACCCAAAAGTCCTGTCTTGATGTAGTGTTCGAGTTACTGGCCACTACTGCTGGCACAAGCTCTTCGAACTCGCTGCCTGAATCAGTTCGTCTTCTTGACTCTCAACTTCAAGTTGAAAGACATCGATCAGATGTGCTGCGATAGAAAGCTGAAGGACTAAGGAAGTCCCTGCAAAATTTAGATGCATATTTTCTGGTGCAACAGCAAGCGCTAGAGGATTTAAGCGCCAAACAAGAGAAAGTTAATAAGCTTGCTAAGCATCTTGCCAGCATTATGGGTACCTAGGATATTGTTTCTTGAGATCTTCTGAAGTGGTTTCAGTTCTGGATTTGTTTTGCTGCTGCGTTTATTTGCGCTGGTCGCCAACTTTGACAACCAGTGTATATGATATGCTGCTTTGTTCCCTATATTTGCACTGGTGGCGAACTTTGATGCCCAGTGGATGTAATATGTGTAACAGCCGTGATAGGCTAGCATAAGTTGCTTGCTTATTTATTTCCTTGTTGTCTTGTTTATTTGTTTACTTGTAGTCAGTGTAGTTCTTTTTAAAACTAGGCCACAATAACCATGGGCTAATATTTACTGTAGTGACACTGGGCCTCCTACGGGCCATAGAAATAGTGGGCCTTCTACGGGCCGTAGAAACAGTAGGCCTTCTATGGGTCGTAGAAACAATGGGCTTTCTAAGGGCCGTAGAAACAATGGGCCTTCTACGGGCCGCAGAAACAATGGGCCCTCTACGGGCCATAGAAACAATGGGCCTTCTACGGGCCGTATCATCAATGGGCCTTATACGGGCCGTATGACCATAACGGGCCATCGTTAATAGGCCGTATTTGATGATGCTATGAAAACGGCCCAACGTATTAACGGACCACAAACGGGCCGATGCAACCACGGGCTGAATTTGGCCCACAAGCAGAAAATGACAGTAACATGCCGTAAGTAAACGAATGCTGGAAATGAGCCCAAGAATAAATGGGCTTTGAGAAGGCCGAAAGATAACATTTGCCGGAAACGGCCCAATTGAATAATGGGCCCTTAATGGGTATAAAGTGATACACTGTTCATTACGGGCCAGTTTCACCATGGGCCGTTAGTGGGTGTAAAATGATACACTGTTCATTTCGGGCCAGTTTCACCACGGGACGTTAGTGGGTGTAAAGTGGTACACTGTTCAATGCGGGCCAGTTTCACCAAGGGCCGTTAATAGGCCAAGAGTTAAATAGGGCCTCATATGGGCCGAAAGACGTCATGGGCCATACATGAGCCAGAAGTGAAAACGGGCTGAAATCATATTGGATGGCCCAGATGACGCTACTGGGCCTAATTCGGATAGGGCGTAAATGGCCTTGGGTTAGCGGGCTATAAATGGGCTATATGCGAACAGGCCGTTAATAGGCTTTCCATGGGCCAGCCCGCCACCTTTTGACCAAGTCAAATGAGCCGGCCTTTTCACATGAATGGGCCTCTGTTGGGCCATGCCACGTGTCGACATATCATTGGCGCCTTCTGTCCAATGAGTGGATGACATCTGTCCCAACAGTGAGCCGACACGTGTTTCCTCCAACCAATGATGATTTTACACGTGGAAAATCCCCATTGGTCGGGGCTGTTAATGGGTTATCAGATCCAAAACCCGACCCAATAGCTTAACGGCGTTCCGTTACGGTGGATGCCACATGTCGGTTACCCTTGACGAAAGCAGTTCTATGACGCGCGATTTATCGTCATGGAAGTGGACACTTTCGTGATGATAATTTTGGTAATGTCATGGAACACTTCTACGACAGCACAGGTATGACTATCTTGATTCTGTCATAAATTTGTCATGGATGCACATTGATGACAAAAAATGCGACCTACTGTGACAAACACGTATCATCACGGAAGTGTATTTTTTTGTAGTGATACTAATCAAAGTAATCATGTCTTCTCAAAATAACATGGCAAAAGAAAGTTCATCCCTACAAAATCATATAGTTAGGCTATGCTTCATTTTCGTCACACAAAGATGTTCCCCACTTCTATACCCCCGATGAAAAGCCAAGCAATTATTTCATACTTAAATAATATCAAACTTTTTCAACCTTCACGCAATACATGAGCGTGAGCCATGGATATAGCACTATTGGTGGAATAGAATATGATGATGGGGATTGTGTGGAGAAGATAAAAAAAGGAGAAAGTCTCACATTGACGAGGATAATCAACGGGCTATGGAGATGCCCATCAATTTATGTCAACATGAGGAGTAGGGATTGCCATGCAACAGATGCACTAGAGCTATAAATGAATGCTCAACAAAAGAAAACTAGTGGGTGTGCATCCAACTTGCTTGCTCACGAAGACATAGGGCATTTGAGGAAGCCCATCGTAGGAATATACAAGCCAAGTTCTATAACGAAAAATTCCCACTAGTATGAAAAAGACAACTTATGAGACTCACTATATGAAAAACATGGTGCTACTTTGAAGCACAATATATGAGACTCACTACATGAAGAACAAGGTGCTACTTTGAAGCACAAGTGTGGAAAAAGAGATAGTAACATTGCCCTTTTTGTTTATATTTTTTCTTCTTTTTTTGGGCCTTTCTTTTTTTCTTTTTGGCCTTTCTTCTTTTTTTTTATTTTTTTTCTTCTTTGGGCAGTGTTCTAATAATGATGATCATCACACTTCTATTGATTACAACATAAGAATTACAACTCGACACTAGAACAAGATATGACTCTATATGAATGCCTTCGGCGGTGTACCGGGATGGTGCAATGAATCAAGAGTGACATGTATGAAAAATAATGCATAGTGGCTTTGCCACAAATACGATGTCAACTACATGATCATGCAATGGCAATATGACAAAAGTAAAGTATGTCATGATGATGAACGGAACGGTGGAAAGTTGCATGGCAATATATCTCGGAATGGCTATGGAAATGCCATAATAGGTAGGTATGGTGGCTGTTTTGAGGAAGATATAAGGAGGTTTATGTGTGATAGAGCGTATCATATCACGGGGTTTGGATGAACCGGCGAAGTTTGCACCAACTCTCAAGGTGAGAAAGGGCAATGCACGGTACCAAAGAGGCTAGCAAAGGCGGAAAGGTAATAGTGCGTATAATCCATGGACTCAACATTAGTCAAAAGAACTCATATACTTATTGAAAAAATTTAGAAGTCATCAAAAATCAAGTACTATGCGCATGCTCCTAGGGGGATAGTTTGGTAGGAAAAGACCATCGCTCATCCCCGACCGCCACTTATAAGGATGCACAAGCCAGGTACACTTCATGTTTCAAATTTGTTACACAACTTTAACCATACGTGCATGCTACGGGACTTGCTAACTTCAACACAAGCATTCTTTAAATTCATAATCACCCAACTAGCATGACTTTAATATCACTACCTCCATATCTCAAAACAATTATCAAGTATCAGATTGATCATAGCATCCAATTCACTTCCTACGATAGTTTTTATTATACCCAACTTGGATGCCTACCATTCTAGGACCAATTTTATAACCATAGAAAATACCATGCTGTTGTAAAAGACTCTCAAAATAATATAAGTGAAGCATGAGAGACTATTAATTTCTTCAAAATTAAGACACCACCGTGCTCTAAAAGATATAAGTGAAGAACTAGAGCAAAAACTATCAAGCTCAAAAGATATAAGTGAAGCACATAGAGTATTCTAGCTAATTCTAATAAAATAGGCTTCTCCCAAAAGGTGTGTACATCAAGGATGATTGTGGTAAACTAAAAAGCAAATACTAATATAATACACGATGCTCCAAGCAAAACACATATCATGTGGCGAATAAAAATATAGCTCGAAGTAAAGTTACCAATGAACGAAGACGAAAGAGGGGATGCCTTCCCGGGGTATCCCCAAGCTTAGGCTTTTGGCTATTCTTGAATATCTTGGGGTGCCATGGGCATCCCCAAGCTTAGGCTCTTTCCACCCTTTATTCCTTAGTCCATAAAATCTTTACCCAAAACTTGAAAACTTCACAACACAAAACTCAACAGGAAATCTTATAAGCTCCGTTAGTGAAAGAAAACAAAACCACCACATATGGTACTGAAATGAACTCATTCTTTATTTATTTTGGTGTTAAACCTACTGTATTCCAACTTTCCCATGGTTCATAAACTATTTTACTAGCCATAAATGCATCAAAATAAGCAAACAACACACGAAAAACAGAATCTGCCAAAAACAGAACAGTCTGTAGCAATCTCTAACTAACACAAACTTCTGGAACTTTAAAAATCCTACCAAAATAGGAAGTCCTGGAAAAATTTTATTGAACAGAAGAAAAAATAATAAACGCAAAAGCACGTTTGTGTGATTTAACAAAATTATATTCGTGCGTGCAAAGTTTCTGTTTTTCAGCAGAATCAAATCAACTATCATCGTAGGTTATCCTATAGGTTCTACTTGGCACAAACACTAATTAAAAGATAAAAACACATCTAAACAGAAGGTAGATGCAAGATTTATTACTAAACAAAAACATAAAAAAATTGGGTTGCCTCCCAACTAGCGCTATCGTTTAACACCCCTAGCTAGGCATAAAAGCGAAGATAGATCTAACGAGTGCCCTCTTTGGCACTAAATTCATCAATAGAGCACTTGTGATCTCTAGGGATTTTTCCCTTTTTAGAAATAGCTAAACCTTTAGGCAAAAATTCAAGAAATTCATTGGTAGCAAAAGGTTCCTTAGCAATAGAGAGACAATTGGGATGAACACTTATGGATTTGAGATCCGCGTCTCCCTTACTAGAAGATTCACCTTTATTTTTAGGAACAGAAATAAACTTGGAAGTTTTAATAGGGGGTTTTGGAGTGTTTTTCATGGAGGAAAACGCGGAACCTAAGTTTGTCATGATATTCTCAAGTTTACCGATTCTAGCAGAGTCTAGATCTATTTTTTCATTGACTATAGGTTCTTTTTCTTTAAGATTTTTCAAAGTAACTCCAACCCTAGATCCAAATTGGGTAATGTGATTATGGATATTTTTATCCAAATTTTCAATTAACTCAATAGTGTCAATTTTATTTTCAATAATATCAAGTCGTTGCATCACATGTTCTAAAGTTAAAACCGTTCCGTTAACCAAAAGAGGTGGTGGGCCAAACAAATCTAACATAGCACTATAAGCATCAAACGTATGGCTACTCATGAAATCACCACCGGTAGCAATATCAAGAACACATCTATTCAAAGGAGTAATGCCTACATAAAAATTGTGGAGAAGAACGGAAGTAGCAAGCTTCCTAGTAGCTTTATATTGGGAATTGCAAATTCTATGCCAAGCATCTTTTAAATTTTCTCTCTCCCTTTGCTTAAAATTGAGAATTTCTTGTTCGGGAGTGAGAATAAGGATAGGAGGACTAGCCATAATGACAAGGCAAACACACGGCAAACGGAAAAAAGGCAAGAGAAAAAGAGAGGAGGAGATTGGGAAAGAGAAGGCGAATAAAACGGCAAGGGTGAAGTGGGGGAGAGGAAAATGAGAGGAAAATGGCAAATAATGTAAATGCGAGGGAGATGGGTTTGTGATGGGTACTTGGTATGTCTTGATTTGAGCGAAGACCTCCCCGGCAACGGCGCTTGAAATCCTTCTTGCTACGTCTTGAGCTTGCGTTGATTTTCCTCAAAGAGGAGAGGGTGATGCAGCGATAGTAGCGTAAGTATTTCCCTCAGTTTTTGAGAACCAAGGTACCAATCCAGTAGGAGGCTCCTCAAAAGTCCCACGCACCTACACAAACAAACTGAGAACTCGCAACCAACGCAATAAAGGGGTTGTCAATCCCTTCACGTCCACTTGCGAAAGTGAGATCTAATAAATATAATAAGATAAGATAAATATATTTTTGGTATTTTATAAGATAGATGCAAAAAGTAAAGATGCAAATAAAATTAGATTGCAAGCAAATATGATAAAAGATAGACCTGGGGGCCATAGGTTTCACTAGTGGCTTCTCTCGAGATAGCGTAAGTATTACGGTGGGTGAACAAATTACTGTCGAGCAATTGATAGAAAAGCGCATAGTTATGAGATTATCTAGGCATGATCATGTATATAGGCATCACGTCCATAACAAGTAGACCGACTCCTGCCTGCATCTACTACTATTACTCCACACATCGACCCACTCCTGCCTGCATCTAGAGTATTAAGTTCATAAGAACAGAGTAACGCATTAAGCAAGATGACATGATGTAGAGGGGTAAACTCAAGCAATATGGTATAAACCCCATCTTGTTATCCTCGATGGAAACAATACAATACGTGCCTTGCAACCCTTTCTGTCACTTGGTAAGGACACCGCAAGATTGAACCCAAAGTTAAGCACTTCTCCCATGGCAAGAAAGATCAATCTAGTAGGCCAAACCAAACCAATAATTTGAGGAGACTTGCAAAGATAACTCAATCATACATAAAAGAATTCAGAGAAGATTCAAATATTATGCATAAATAAACTTGATCATAAACCCACAATTCATCGGATCTCGACAAACACACCGCAAAAAGAGTTTACATTGAATAGATCTCCACAAGAGAGGGGGAGAAAATTGTATTGACATCCAAAAAGAGAGAAGAAGCCATCTAGCTAATAACTATAGACCCGTAGGTCTGGGGTAAACTACTCACAACTCATCGGAGGGGCAAGGATGTTGATGTAGAGGCCCTCCATGGTCGATTCCCCCTCCAGCAGAGTGTCGGCGATGGTTCCAAGATGAGATCTCGCGGATAAAGAAGGTTACGGTGGTGTCAATTGTGTTTCTTCCTCCTCATGGATGCATGTTTTCGGGGTACGTAGGTATATATAGGAGGAAGAAGTACGTCGGTGGCCGCCCGAGGGGCCCATGAGACAGGGGGCGCGCCCTATAGGGGGGGCGCCCTCCTATCTCGTGGGAGCCTCGGAAGCTTCTTGTCTTGCACTCCAAGTCCTCTGGATCACGTTCATTCCAAAAATCACGCTCCCAAAGGTTCCATTCCATTTGGACTCTGTTTGATATTCCTTTTCTTCGAAATACTGAAATAGGCAAAAAAACAGCAATATGGGTTGGGCCTTCGGTTAGTAGGTTAGTCCAAAAAATGATATAAATGTGTAAAATAAAGCCCATAAACATCCAAAAGGGGTAATATAATAGCATGGAACAATCAAAAATTATAGATACGTTGGAGACGTATCACTCCTCCTCTCTTGGCATTTGTAACCGCTTGCGTCCGGAAACCCAGCCTTCCACGGAATGAAGCCTAGCATGCCTCGTGTCCGTCCAGGTTGCTCAGGATTCCTGAGGGCCATTGTAAGCCCGTCCTTCTCTCTGTCTGGAACGAACGTCCATTCCTGCGTTGCGGCGATATAGTCTTGAAGCTTCATGAGGGGTATTCGCAGTTGCTCCCTCGTCCAAACGCACTTCCCTGTTACAGGGTCCGAGGTTCCGCCAACCCTGAAGAACCAAGTCCGGCAACGGTCTGGCCAGTTCAATGTCTCTGGTTCGACCCCTTTATCAAGCAGGTCGTTCTCAGCCTTGGCCCACAACGGCCGGGCTTTGAGGTAGCCACCTGACCCCGTGCGATGGTGATGCTCCTTCTTCGCAGCATTTATCTTGATTATCGTTGACATCTTCTTACTCCTCTCCGATGTCTTGTTGGCCACTGATATGTCTCCAACGTATCTATAATTTTTGACTGTTCCATGCTATTATATTACCCCTTTTAGATGTTTATGGGCTTTATTTTACACATTTATATCATTTTTGGGACTAACCTACTAACCGGAGACCCAACCCATATTGCTGTTTCTTTGCCTATTTCAGTGTTTCAAAGAAAAGGAATATCAAATGGAGTCCAAACGGAATGAAACCTTCGGGAGCGTGATTTTTGGAACGAACGTGATCCAGAGGACTTGGAGTGCAAGCCAAGAAGCTGTCGAGGCTCCCACGAGATAGGAGGGCGCCCCCCCCCCTATAGGGCACACCTCCTGTCTCGTGGGCCCCTCGGGTGGCCACCGACGTACTTCCTCCTCCTATATATACCTACGTACCCCGAAAACATCCAGGAGAAAGATGAAAAACAATTTCCACCACCGTAACCTTCTGTATCCACGAGATCCCATCTTGGAGCCTTCGCCGGTGTTCTGCCGGAGGGGGAATCGACCATGGAGGGCCTCTACATCAACATCCTTGCCCCTCCGATGAGTTGTGAGTAGTTTACCCCAGACCTACGGGTCCATAGTTATTAGCTAGATGGCTTCTTCTCTCTTTTTGGATCTCAATATAATGTTCTCCCCCTCTCTTGTGGAGATCTATTCGATGTAAACTCTTTTTGCGGTGTGTTTGTCGAGATCCAATGAATTGTGGGTTTATGATCAAGTTTATCTATGAATCTTCTCTGAATTCTTTTCTGTATGATTGAGTTATCTTTGCAAGTCTCTTCGAATTATAAGTTTGGTTTGGCCTACTAGATAGATCTTTCTTGCCATGGGAGAAGTGCTTAGCTTTGGGTTCAATCTTGCGGTGTCCTTACCCAGTGACAGAAAGGGTTGCAAGGCACGTATTGTATTGTTGCCATCGAGGATAACAAGATGGGGTTTATATCATATTGCTTGAGTTTATCCCTCTAAATCATGTCATCTTGCTTAATGCATTACTCTGTTCTTATGAACTTAATACTCTAGATGCAGGCATGAGTCAGTAGATGTGTGGAGTAATAGTAGTAGATGCAGGCAGGAGTCGGTCTACTTGTTATGGACGTGATGCCTATATACATGATCATGCCTAGATAATCTCATAATTATTCGCTTTTCTATCAATTGCTCGACAGTAATTTGTTCGCCCACCATAATATTTATGCTATCTTGAGAGAAGCCACTAGTGAAACCTATGCCCCCGGGTCTATCTCTTATCATATTTGCTTCCAATCTACTTTTATTTGCATATTTACTTTTTGCATCTATATTATAAAATACCAAAAATATATTTATCTTATCTTACTATCTTTATTAGATCTCACTTTTGCAAGTGGCCGTGAAGGGATTGACAACCCCTTTATCGCGTTGATTGCGAGTTCTCAGTTTGTTTGTGTAGGTGCGTGGGACTTTTGAGGAGCCTCCTACTAGATTGGTACCTTGGTTCTCAAAAACCGAGGGAAATACTTACGCTACTATCGCTGCATCACCCTCTCCTCTTCGAGGAAAACCAACGCAAGCTCAAGACGTAGCAAGAAGGATTTCTGGCACCGTTGCCGGGGAGGTCTTCGCTCAAGTCAAGACATACCAAGTACACATCACAAACCCATCTCCCTTGCATTTACTTTATTTTCCATTTGCCTCTCGTTTTCCTCTCCCCCAATTCACCCTTGCTCTTTTATTCGCCCTCTTTTTCCCAATCTCCTCCTCTCTCTTTCGCTTGCCTTTTTCTGTATGCTTGTGTGCTTGTTTGACCTTATGGCTTCACCTAAGGGTCCTGACCACCTTCTCAGAAGGATGGATGAGATTGAATCAAATATTAGAAGCTTTATGAATTTGCAATTTGAGCATAATAATTTCTTTAGAAAAGAGCTTAAGGAACAAAAAGTTTTTTGGGGGTTTATGAACAAAGAGCTTGATGATATGAATAAAGAATTTTATGGTGTTAACGCTCAAATTACCCGGCATGAAAATGCTATAGCCAAAATTTCTGATAAGCAAGCCACCTTAGTCAATAAGATGGCCGCTAAACCAGAACAGTTAGATGAAAATAATGATGAGGATCTTAAAGTTATTGATGCGTCTCCTATTAGATCTATGTTTTGCAATATGAATTTTGATGGTTATGGGACTGATGATGAATCAACTTTGCCTAGAAGGCGTCCCAAAAATTCGGAGTCTTTAGATCTTAATGCTAAATTTGGTAAAAATGAGATTGGAGACTCCTCAACTTCAAATAACATTGAACCCACCATCTCAAATTTCAAGGAATTTGATTATGATAATTGTTCTTTAAAAGGTTGTATTTCCTTGTTGCAATCCGTTGTTAATTCTCCTCATGCTTATAGTCAAAACAAAGCTTTTACCAAACATATTGTTGATGCCTTGATGCAATCTTATGATGAAAAACTTAATTTGGAAGTTTCTATACCTAGAAAACTTAATGATGAGTGGGAACCTACTATAAAGATTAGAATTAAAGATCATGAGTGTTTTTCTTTGTGTGATTTGGGTGCTCCACGATTCCGAAAACTTTATGCGATATTCTAGGTTTCCATGATCTTGATGATTGCTCTTTAAATTTGCACCTTGCAGATTCCACCATTAAAAAGCCTATGGTTAGGATCAATGATGTTCTTATTGTTGCAAATAGAAATTTGGTGCCCTTAGATTTTATCGTTCTTGATATAGATTGCAATCTTTCTTGCCCTATTATTCTTGGTATACATTTCCTTAGAACGAGTGGCACGATTATTGATATGAAGCAAGGGAATATTAGATTCCAATTTCCATTAAAGAAAGGCATGGAGCACTTTCCAAGAAAGAAAGTCAAATTACCTTACGAATCTATCATGCGTGCTACTTATGAATTTAGTGCCAAAGACGGCACCCGTTAGATCTATCTTCGCTTTTATGCCTAGCTAGGGCGTTAAACGATAGCGCTAGTTGGGAGGCAACCCAATTTTTCTTTATGTTTTTTTTGTTTTTTCTCTCGTTTAGTAAAAACTCTTGCATATACCTTCTGTTTAGATGTGTTTTTATCTTTTAATTAGTGTTTGTGCCAAGTAGAACCTATAGGATAACCTATGATGATAGTTGATTTGATTCTGCTGAAAAACAGAAACTTTGCATGCACAAATATAACTTTGTTAAATCACACAAACGTGCTTTTGTGTTTATTCTTTTTTCTGCTGATCAATAAACAAATTTTACAGGACTTCCTATTTTGGTACGATTTTTAGTGTTCCAGAAGTTTGCGTTAGTTACAGATTGCTACAGACTGTTCTATTTTTGACAGATTCTGTTTTTCGTGTGTTGTTTGCTTATTTTGATGCATCTATGGCTAGTAAAATAGTTTATGAACCATGGAAAAGTTGGAATACAGTAGGTTTAACACCAAAATAAATAAAGAATGAGTTCATTTCAGTACCTTATGTGGTGGTTTTGTTTTCTTTCACTAACGAAGCTTATAAGACTTCCTGTTGAGTTTTGTGTTGTGAAGTTTTCAAGTTTTGGGTAAAACTTTTATGGACTATGGAATAAAGGGTGGCAAGAGCCTAAGCTTGGGGATGCCCATGGAACCCCAAGATATTCAAGAATAGCCAAAAGCCTAAGCTTGGGGATGCCCCGGGAAGGCATCCCCTCTTTCGTCTTCATTCATTGGTAACTTTACTTGGAGCTATATTTTTATTCGCCACATGATATGTGTTTTGCTTGGAGCGTCGTGTATTATATTAGTCTTTACTTTTTAGTTTACCACAATCATCTTTGCTGTACACAACTTTTGGGAGAAGCCCACTTGATTAGAATTTGCTAGAATACTCTATGTGCTTCATTTATATCTTTTGAGCTTGATAGTTTTTGCTCTAGTGCTTCACTTATATCTTTTAGAGCATGGCGGTGGCTTAATTTTGAATAAATTGCTAGTCTCTCATGCTTTACTTATATTATTTTGAGAGTATTTTAGAACAGCATGGTATTTGCTTTGGTTACAAATTTGGTCCTAGAATGATGAGCATCCAAGTTGGGTATAATAAAAACTATCATAGGAAGTGAATTGGATGCTATGATCAATTTAATGCTTGATAATTGTTTTGAGATATAAAGGTAGTAATGTTATGGTCATGCTAGTGGGTAATTATGAAATTGAGAAATACTTGTGTTCAGGTTGGCAAGTCCCGTAGCATTCACGTATGGTAAAAGTTGTGTGACAAATTTGTTGCATGAGGTGCTCTTTAGATTGTCTTCCTTATGAGTGGAGGTCGGGATCGCGCGATGGTTAACTCCTACCAACCCTTCCCCTAGGAGCATGCATAGTAGTACTTTGCTTCAAGGGCAAGTAGACTTTTGCAATAAGTATATGAGTTCTTTATGACTAATGTGAGTCCATGGATATATGCACACTCATCCTTCCACTTTGCCAGCATCTATTATACCGTGCAACTTTCGCCGGTATCATGCACCCATTATTTACCTTCCTCAAACCAGCCACCATACCTACCTATTATGGCATTTCCATAGCCATTCCGAGATATATTGCCATGCATCTTTCCACCGTTCCGTTTATTATGATACGTTCCATCATTGTCATATTGCTCTTTGCATGATCATGTAGTTGACATCGTATTTGTGGCAAGGCCACCTTCATAATTTTTGTACATGTCGCTCTTGATTCATTGCATATCCCAGTACACCGCCGGAGGCAGTCATATAGAGTCATATCTTATTCTAGCTTTGAGTTGTAATTCCTGAGTTGTAAATCAATAAAAATGTGACTCTATATGACTGCCTCCGGCGGTGTACCGGGATATGCAATGAATCAAGAGCGACATGTACAAAAATTATGAAGGTGGCCTTGCCACAAATACGATGTCAACTACATGATCTTGCAAAGAGCAATATGACAATGATGGAACATGTCATAATAAACGGAACGATGGAAAGTTGCATGGCAATATATCTCGGAATGGCTAAGGAAATGCCAAAATAGGTAGGTATGGTGGCTGTTTTAAGGAAGGTAAATAATGGGTGCATGATACCGGCGAAAGTTGCACGGTATAATAGATGCTGGCAAAGTGGAAGGATGAGTGTGCATATATCCATGGACTCACATTAGTCATAAAGAACTCATATACTTATTGCAAAAGTCTACTTGCCCTCGAAGCAAAGTACTACTATGCATGCTCCTAGGGGAAGGGTTGGTAGGAGTTAACCATCGCGCGATCCCGACCTCCACTCATAAGGAAGACAATCAAAATAGCACCTCATGCAACAAATTTGTCACACAACTTTTACCATACGTGAATGCTACGGGACTTGCCAACCTGAACACAAGTATTTCTCAATTTCATAATTACCCACTAGCATGACCCTAACATTACTACCTTTATATCTCAAAACAATTATCAAGCATTAAATTGATCATAGCATCCAATTCACTTCCTATGATCGTTTTTATTATACCCAACTTGGATGCTCATCATTCTAGGACCAAATTTGTAACCAAAGCAAATACCGTGCTGTTATAAAATACTCTCAAAATAATATAAGTAAAGCATGAGAGACTAGCAATTTCTTCAAAATTAAGCCACCGCCATGCTCTAAAAGATATAAGTGAAGCACTAGAGCAAAAACTATCAAGCTCAAAAGATATAAATGAAGCACATAGAGTATTCTAGCACATTCTAATCAAGTGGGCTTCTCCAAAAAGTTGTGTACAGCAAAGATGATTGTGGTAAACTAAAAAGCAAAGACTAATATAATACACGACGCTCCAAGCAAAACACATATCATGTGGCGAATAAAAATATAGCTCCAAGTAAAGTTACCAATGAATGAAGACGAAAGAGGGGATGCCTTCCCGGGGCATCCCCAAGCTTAGGCTTTTGGCTATTCTTGAATATCTTGGGGTTCCTTGGGAATCCCCAAGCTTAGGCTCTTGCCACTCCTTATTACATAGTCCATCAAAGCTTTACCCAAAACTTGAAAACTTCACAAGACAAAACTCAACAGGAAATCTTATAAGCTCCGTTAGTGAAAGAAAACAAAACCACCACATAAGATACTGTAATGAACTCATTATTTATTTATTTTCGTGTTAAACCTACTATATTCCAACTTCTCTATGGTTTATAAACTATTTTACTAGCCATAGATGCATCAAAATAAGAAAACAACACACGAAAGGTAGAATCTGTCAAAAACAGAACAGTCTGTAGCAATATGTAACTAACGCAAACTACTGGAACTCTAAAAATCCTACCAAAATAGGAAGTCCTGGAAAATTTGTCTATTGATCATAAGCAAAAATAATCAACACAAAAGCACGTTTCTTTGATTGAACAAAACTAAATTCGTGCGCGCAAAGTTTTTGTTTGTCAGCAGAATCAAATCAACTATCATCATAGGTTATCCTATATGTTCTACTTGGCAAAAACACTAATTAAAAGATAAAAACACATCTAAACAGAAGGTAGATGCAAAATTTATTACTAAACAGGAACAAAAACAAAAAACACAAATAAAATTGGGCTGCCTCCCAACTAGCGCTATCGTTTAACGCCCCTAGCTAGGCATAAAAGCGAAGATAGAGCTAAGTAGTGCCATGTTTGGCACTAATCTTTTTAATGGAGTTATGCTCAAGTCCGGGAGGCTCTTTGTGTTTCCCTTCATGCTCAGAGATCCTTTGATCCAAGGCATCCAACTGCATATTGTAAAGTGTGATCAAATTATTCATGCGGTTAATACTCCCAATAATATTCTTAAATGGTTCAACAAGTTTTTGCAATTCAAGTAATTTCCCTAAAATTTGGGTTCCTTCAAGAGAGAAGGGTGATCCCCTTTTTGTCGAGGAAGTACTCCTAGTATCCCCTCTATAATTTCATAAGCGGAACTAGGATCAATTTCAATAAGTTCCCCTTTTGCGGCGAAATCAAGGAGTTGTTTGTGGGGTATGGTTAACCAACAAAAAAATTGCGAATTAAAATCTTGAAATCTCCTTCTAAAGCGCAACTACAATAAGATTCTAACATCCTAAACCAAGCATCTTTTAAATTTTCTCCTTGTCTTTGCTTGAAGTGGAGAACTTCAAAGTCGGAAAACGAAGGGATAAAGACTAAGCTAGCCATTATGACAAGGTAAACGATCTAACGCACGAGCAAACGAAAAAAGGCAAGAGAAGAGAGAGAGAAGGCGATTGGGAAAGAGGGGGCGAATAAAACGACAAGGGTGAAGTGGGGGAGAGGAAAACGAGAGGCGAATGGCAAATAATGTAAATGCGAGGGAGATGGGTTTGTGATGGGTACTTGGTATGTCTTGACTTGAGCGAAGACCTCACCGGCAACCGCGCCAGAAATCCTTCTTGCTACGTCTTGACCTGCGTTGGTTTTCCTTGAAGAGGAAAGGGTGATGCAGCAATAGTAGCGTAAGTATTTCCCTCAGTTTTTGAGAACCAAGGTATCAATCCAGTAGGAGGCTCCTCAAAAGTCCCATGCACCTACACAAACAAACAAAGAACTCGCAACCAACGCAGTAAAGGGGTTGTCAATCACTTCACGGCAACTTGCGAAAGTGAGAACTAATAGAGATAGTAAGATAAGATAAGTATATTTTTGGTATTTTATAATATAGATGCAAAAACTAAAGATGCAGATAAAAGTAGATTGAAATCTTATATGGCAAAAGATAGACCCCGGGGCCATAGGTTTCACTAGTGGCTTCTCTCAAGATAGCATAAGTATTACGGTGGGTGAACAAATTACTGTCGAGCAATTGATAGAAAAGCGAATAATTATGAGATTATCTAGGCATGATCATGTATATAGGCATCACGTCCGCGACAGGTAGACCGATTCCTGCCTGCATCTACTACTATTACTCCACACATCGACCAACTCCTGCCTGCATCTAGAGTATTAAGTTCATAAGAACAGAGTAACTCATTAAGAAAGATGACATGATGTAGAGGGATAAACTCATGCAATATGATATAAACCCCATCTTTTTATCCTCGATGGAAACAATACAATACGTGCCTTGCTGCCCCTGCTGTCACTGGGAAAGGACACTGCAAGATTGAACCCAAAGCTAAGCACTTCTCCCACGGCAAGAAAGATCAATCTAGTAGGCCAAACCAAACTGATAATTCGAAGAGACTTGCAAAGATAACTCAATCATACATAAAAGAATTCAGAGGAGATTCAAATATTTCTCATAGATAAACTTGATCATAACCCCACAATTCATCGGATCTCGACAAACACACCATAAAAAGAGTTTACATCGAATAGATCTCCACAAGAGAGACGGAGAACATTGTATTGAGATCCAAAAAGAGAGAAGAAGCCATCTAGCTAATAACTATGGACCCGAAGGTCTGTGGTAAACTACTCACAACTCATCGGAGGGGCTATGGTGTTGATGTAGAAGCCCTCCTTGGTCGATTCCCCCTCCGGCAGAGCGCCGGCGAAGGATCCAAGATGGGATCTCGCGGATACAGAAGGTTACGACGGTGGAAATTGTGTTTTGTTGGCTCCCTGGATGTTTTCGGGGTATGTAGGTATATATAGGAGGAAGAAGTACGTCGGTGGCCGCCTGTGGGGCCCAGGAGATAGGGGCACGCCCAGGGGGTGGGCACGCGCTCCTGTCTCCTGGCCGCCTCGCAAGCTTCTTGACTTGCACTCCAAGTTCTCCGGATCACGTTCGTTCCAAAAATCACGCTCTCGAAGGTTTCATTCCGTTTGTACTCCGTTTGATATTCCTTTTCTTCGAAATACTGAAATAGGCAAAACATAACAGCAATACGGGCTAGGCCTCCGGTTAGTAGGTTAGTCCCAAAAATGATATAAATGTGTAAAATAAAGCCCATAAACATCCAAAAGGGGTAATATAATAGCATGGAACAATCAAAAATTATAGATACGTTGGAGACGTATCACGCCCCTCATGTCGAAGTTATCGGGGAGGGGGTATATTGACCCCCCCCCCTCATGTTGAATATATGTTGAATTCCCAAGAGAGTTAGGAACCGGAGGGGGACTCCTCCTCCCTCATGTCTGATGAGTTTTTACTCCCTCTCTCCCATGAAACATTCATCGAACAAACTTAATATGAGTTTTAACATAAAACATTCATCGAATAAAATTACAACAAAAAAATTCTATGAACATTAAAAATTCTAACTTTTGCATATTCCTTGCATACGAACATATATACATTTTCTTTTTTTTATTAAATGTAACTTTTGCATATATGAACATACATACATAAAAAAATTAAAAAAATACACTTTTTTGTGAGCATTACATAATCTCCAATATTTTCTGACCCTCGAACCCTCGACCCCTCGACGACCCTCGAACACTCGGCCCCTCGATGACCCTCGAACCCTCGACGCTCGACCCTCGAACCCTCGACCCTCGACCCTTGAACCCTCGACAATAGAACCCTGGAACCCTCGACCCTAGAACCCTGGAACCCTCGACCCCTCG
>NC_041381.1:597845185-597881049 GCF_002162155.2 Triticum dicoccoides
CGACCCTCGAACCCTTGAACCCTTGACGACCCTCGAACCCTCGACCCCTCGACCCTCTCCCCCCTCATGTCGAAGTTATCGAGGAGGGGGTATATTGACCCCCCCCCTCATGTCGAAGTTATCGGGGAGCTGGTATATCGACAACGACATACCCGATAAAAAAATAAGAAGAGAAAGAAGAAGAACAAAAAGAGGAGAAGAAGAAAGGAATAGAGAGAGGAGAAGATCGAAGAAAAAAAGAAGAAAAAAAGAGGAGAAGAAGAAAGGAATAGAGGTGAAGAAGAAAAAAAAGAAATTACTCTATTTTTTCTTCTTCTCTTCTATTCCTTTCTTCTTATCCTCTTTTTTTTCTTTTTTCTCTTCTTATTTATTCCTCCTCTTATTCCTCTCCTCTTCTTCTCCTTTCTACCTCTTCTTATTTTCCCCTTTCCACTCCTTTTTCTTCTTCTTCCTTCTTCCTTCTTCCTCTTTTCTTCCTTTTCCTTATTTTACTTTTTCCTCTACACTAACCTAAAATGCACTAACCTAAAATCGATATCTACTAATTAACAACCTAAATAAAAAAATACATATATGAAAAAAACATCATATGAAAAAAAACATCATATGCACAAAAAATATATATGAAAAAACAACAACATATCAACATCATCACATATATGAAAAAAATGGAAGGCCGCCGGACCGTGGGGTGGCGCGGCACGACAACGGCATCGGGGCAGCGGTGGTGCGGGGCGGCGCAGGGCGGTGACGGTGTCGGGGCGACACGGGCTGGCGATGGTGTCGGGGCGAGCTCGGGGAGGTGACGGCGATGGGGCGACGACGCCGTTGGGGCGGTGCGGGGAGGTGACATACGACATCGGGGCACGGGGACGGTGGCGACGACGGGCACGGGCGACGGAGGGCGTTGGTGCGGGCGACAGTGGGTGCGGGCAATGGCGGGGCAGCCTGGCGGCGTCGTGGTGTTCGGCGTCGTCAGGAGGGAAACTGCGATGAGAACTGAATACTTTCACAAGTCTTGTCTATATAACCAGGGCATTGGTGCCGGTTCGTGCCACAAACCGGAACCAAAGCCCCCCTTTAGTCCCGGTTGGTGCCACGAACGAGGACCAAAGCAAGGGCCTTTGGTCCGGTTGGTGGCACCAACCGGGACTAAAGGGGTGCGTTGGTACCGGTTCGTGGCACGAACCGGTACCAATGCACCCCTTTAGTCTCGGTTGGTGCCACCAACCAAGACCAAAGGCCTTGTGCTGCCCGCGGTGAAATGTTTAGTCCCACCTTGCTAGTTGAGAGGAGCTCGGAGTGGTTTATAAGCCCCACTACGGCTGCCCTCTCGAGCTCCTCTCAAATGCAGGCTTACTGAGCCTAATCACACACTATGTTGCCTATGGGCCTACTGGACCTTCTGCGGGCCTGAATCCTGGCCCATGGTTGGGTTTCTAGTCGTATTCTGGCCAGGTTGGGTTTCTGCAGCTTTTGGTCCCGGTTGAAGCCACCAACCGGGACCAATGGTGGTGGGCCAGGAGCGAGGCCCATTCGTCCCGGTTCTTCCCACCAACCGGGACCAAAGAGGCCAGACGAACTAGGACCAATGCCCCCACGAGGCCCGGCAGGCCCCCTGGCCTCACGAACAGGGACCAATGGGCCCATGGGTCCCGGTTCGTGACTGAACCGGGACTAATGGGCTTATCTGGCCCGAACGTAAGCCCTGTTTTCTACATGTGCGTCCTCACCGGACGCTAGAGGCTCTTGCGCGGCGCCACGACCTGATCATCTACCTCCGCCTCGGCTCCGTGCGAGCCGTCGTGGTATCCTCGGCCTCCCTAGCCGAGGCAGTGCTCAGGACCCAGGACCACGTCTTCTGTAGCCGCCCACAACAATACATGGCCCGCAGTACGCTCTACGGCTGCCGGGACATCGACTTCAGCGCCTACATCAAGCGCTGGCGCCAGCTCCACTGTATCACCATGGTGCAACTCCTCAGCGTGAAGCGGGTCAACTCTTTCCACGCCCTATGGGAGGAGGAGGTCGCGTGCTTCGTGGAATGGGTCCCCGCGGCAAGTGGCGCCTAGGAGAACAGCCGCATACGCCCAAGGGTTAACGTCACCGAGCTCATCATCACCCTAAGCTACTCTGTATCTCGAGGGCAGCTTTCGGGCACAAACTTGGAGGTGTGGAGCCGGCTAAGGTCCGCGACATGATGAAGGAGCTCACTGAACTGCTCGGCACGATAGGCGTGAGCGACATGTTCCCTAGACTAGGGTGGCTGGTGGACAGGGCAACTAGGCTCGACACGAGGGGGAAGAGGACGGAGGCCAAGCTCGACAGTATTATGGAGAGGGCCATCATGGAGCACGAGGGGGACCCAGGAAACGACGACGGGGCCCGGGACCTCCTGGACTACTTGCTCTCGATCGCTAAGACCTTGTTCGGTTGCGTGTGAATCCGAGTGGATTAAAGGGTTTGACCGGGATTTAAATCTCTTGTAAGTCAAAATACAAACCAATCCTTTCCAATCCCCTTCAATCCTCTTGGGGATTAACCGAACAAGCCCTAAGGATGGTGACCAGGGGTTTAAGCTGGACCGGATTGATGTGAAGGGACTTATCTTGGTAAGTGAAATTAATTTGTTTTGTTCGAGAAAATCTAAGTATTAATCTGAGAACAAGAACTGGTTGCCGGTTGGTCGATTAGCAGTATACACGGCACCAGCTTCCCCTCTAGGAGTACATTTGTTTGTTTATTGAGGGAGTAATAATTTCAGAACAATAACTAGTTGGTAGATTAGCAACCATCTTTATTATTGGGAAAAGAAAATTTCTTAGCTTACCTTGGTATTGTATTGCATCTGTAGGACATGTTCATAGCAGGCACCGACACGACCTACAAGACGATAGAATGGACCATGGCCGAGCTCGTTAAGAATCCAGGATAAATGGAAAAGGTGCAATCACAGGTGAGACAGGTTGCAGGTGCGCATGGAGGAGTCCTTGAGGAGGAGCTGGACAAGATGAACCTCCCGCAGGCGGCCATGAAAGAAACTTTGTGGCTACACCCGTCGGTGCCGCTTCTCATCCCATGCGAGTCGATTAAAGATGCACAGTTGCATGGCTATGACATCCCGGCCAAGACACGGGTTATGGTCAACACGTGGGGCATCGGGAGGGATAAAGAGTCATGGGAGAATGCCGAGGAGTTCCGGCTAGAAAGGTTCCTGGGCGGAACCATCGATTACAATGGCAAGGACCCCCGGTTCCTACCGTTCGGCACAGGGAGGAGGGGGTCCCCCGGTATGGCCTTTGGGACGCGCCTCGCAGAGCTCACGTTGGCTAACATGTTGTACCATTTCGACTGGGAGCTGCTGAATGGTTAACATCCAGAGTCGTTTGAGGTTGTCGAGGCTAGCGGGGTGTCGCCTGGCCTTAAGTCTGTCTTGATCATTGCCATAAAACCTTTATAAGCATACATGGACTTTGTTAGAGTCGACCTTGTATGAATTTTGCGTAAAGGAGAAGGAGAAAGTTAAGCGAATTGTATGAATTGCATTGTGGCCAAACGCATAGCGCGTTGCTTGATACAAATCGTTTCCATGCTTCTTTCCTACCTCATCGAGCACTCCCCTTGCGCTGCCGCTCTCCAAGATCCCATCTCTCTACATGGCCTTGAACCTAAATCACTTGGCTCGCTGACATCATTTCCTCCTCTGAGCTCACTCACAGAGTCATAACGGAGAGGGATGGGAAGTGGACCTAACCCGTGGGTGGAGGGGGGATGTGACGGATGTTGGACCCTTTGAGGCACTGACGGGTGGTGCAGTAAAGCTATCGTCTTTTATAACTCCTCAGTGGATGACCACTCCCACAGAGGAGGCACCTCATCCCTGACCTTCCTCATGCCCTTGGCGGAGCTTCGACGGTCAAACTGACATCATCCAACGTTGGCAGTTTCCTCACCGCCTTCTGTTCACGTCATTTCCCATGTGTGGTGTGCGATGCCGCCATTGCAAGGTGTGGAGGTTGTCAGTGCTAAATCCAGCATATGTCGAGGTAGGGGTCCAAAGCTAGGCGTCGTGGAGCGATGCTAATATGGACACATGACTTTACCCAGGTTTGGGCTTTCTCGAAGAGATAATACCCTACGTCCTGCTTTTCATTGTATTGATATGGGGGATATATAGTACGGAGTACAGATATCTACCACGAGATTGTTTTAATGAATATGAGATTCGATGATATATTGATTAGCCTGGCCCCGGCTTATATAATGTACATAAGGCCTTGGATTTAGAGGAGTCCTTGTCTTGTGGGCCAAGTCTTGTTGAGTCTTCCTTGTATGCGTCATGGGCTCTGCGAAGTGGCTCATGAGCGAACCTCCATGGGGTCCTCGGCCTGATCCACCTGGTCAGGAGACGATGTGATGAGTACCCTCTATCAAGGACACCAATAGTAGCCCCTAGAACCGGTCTTCAAGTTGGGGATGCTCCTCGGTTCTTTCAAACTGTTGTTCACCTTCGGTTGCTGGTCTTGAAAGCCAGTTCAACAAATATTCGCATCTCCGATCTCGAGGATCGGTGAGGTGTATCCGAAGAGTTTATTTGTCGGGCATCCGAGAAGCCCCTTTAGATTCTTGGCCTTTATCAATGCCTTGGTATTTTTAGAGAATTTATAGAGGCGGAGTAAGGTCAAACGGAGCCTCGTGGGCCCCATGAGCCACCAGGGCACGCCATACCCCTGTGTTACTGCCCTGGTGCCTCATGGGTCATTGCCCCTGTCTTCTCACCCCCTCCCGAAGCTTCTACGGTCTCTTATGTCTAAAATAATCACCAAAAAGTTTCGTGGCATTTGGACTTCGTTTGGTACTGATATTCAGCAAATCAAAAAACGACAAGCAAAAAACAGCAACTGGCACTATGCACTAAGTTAATAGGTTAGTCCCAAAAAATGGTATATTATTGCTTGTAAATGTATATAAAACATCCAAGATTGATACTATAATAGAATGGAACAATCAAAAATTATAAATATGTTGGAGACGTAGCATATACCGGGCCCCGTTTAATCCCGCTTAAACCCACTTATGATCTAACAGTTCAAATTTTATTTATTTTATTGGGAAATGAACTATGGAGATGGTCGTTTATTTGTCATTTACATCCCTACACATGGATGGTGCATGGGGACTTGTAGAATCACGACGAGTTGATCCCCTTTCTTGTTCCCTTTATCTACTATCTATAGTTGTTGTGTTGTTTAACGTAGTTTCTTTTGGTTAGGTGGTGTTCCTGCTCTCAAACTTTGTGTTGCGAGGCCCAGATCTTTCGGTCGATTCTTCTAGAATCTCTTGAGAATCTAAGAGCATCTACAGCTGGACGCCTCAAACCATCTCTCATATGTGGAGGTACGCGCTCAGTCAATGACGAGACATGAGAGAGAAGGAAAAACATGACCCAAGGACCCCTCATATCTTCCCTATATGTCTGAACTGTCAGAAAACCCTGATATCCATCTAAAATATGAAAAGAATATGAGGGCTCGCTGACACACCTAGGCGCGCCCGGTCAATCCGTCACATAAGACGCGGCCTCATCCCAGACCACCTTTTATCTTTCTTTATTCATTATTTTCTTCCTCTCTCTTTATCTCCACCAATCACATGCAAGTGCCGGACATATGAGGAAGAAAATGAGGATTATGGCTGTGCAGATGGATAAATAGGGGCTCAAAGCGGACACACCCGATCACTGACCGGGCGTGTCTGCGGGCGTTTGAGCGGTCGAACTAGAGGTACGGGGCTGAAGATGCTCTAACCTTCCACATATTCTCCCTGAATCTTGAACCCATATTTTTATTATAATCCTAGATAGCTAGGATGTAAACAATTAGGATTGTCAAAATTATATGAGTTCAAGATTCTGGGAGAAGCCGCGTGAAGGTTTGATTATGAAGATTTTGAAAGAATCGGCCAAAAAAAACTTGGCCAGAGTTCCCAGCCCATGTGTTGTATTGCCCTCGGTTTGGTGCTGTGAACTGCCCTTAATGCCGACGGTAAACAGTAGGCCATGCCTCGCCTGTTTCTTTTTCTTTTCTTGGGCTGCTTTCATTTTATGAACAAGGTGGTTTCTGTTAGGGTATGTCTAGGACTTAATCGACCGAAACTAAGTCTCAGTTGGCTGACATCAGCGTACAATTTTGTGGCGTATGACTCTGTATTTAGCCAACGTATGATTTGTCGGTACTTGTTTCTTGACTTGCGATCGTTAGATGGGCCAACAAATTGGCCCATTTTTCCTTCTTTCACATCCCAGGTCAAGTGATATGTTCCTTCTCTTCTCTATATACCTCTTGCATTCCTTTTTTTCTTATCATTTTTGAAAAAGGTTTGAATTGTAGAAAAAAATTGTATGACAAAGAAATAATATATTAGAAATGGAAGAAAAATGACGCACATTACAAATTTCATTCTTACTCTTTGTACCATCTTTCTCTCTCATTATTTTACTCCCATTCTTAAAAAAATTATATTGTAAGATCTTTCATGTAACAAAAAATGAAAAATATAAACAAAAATGAAAAACTATTTAAGTGGGTGTGTGTGTGTCTCACGGACATGCAACTATGGGCGGCCGACCAGTATGCAACCGGTAGTTGCATGTAAACGGTGGATGCAACTGACCATTGTCGAGGGAAGTTGCATGTCAAGGGTTAACAAGAAATTGATGAAAAATGACATGCAAGCCCCCACCCTCACTCACCCCCTCCCCGCCCCACCCACCGACACACACACACATGACAAAACAACAGAGACCAGCAATTGTGTTGAAGACATGCAGCTGCAGTTGTTGTTGACATATGCAGTTATGTGTCTAGTGGAAGAGATGCAACTGCCCCATCCACCTGATAATCACCATTGAGTTGCAGTTGCGTGGATGACATGCAGTTGCAATCATGGGCGACATTTGCAGTAGTGTGCCTAGTGGAAGACATGCAACTACCCCTCCCCAAAAAGAAAACACCATATAGTTGCAATTGCATGCCTAGTGGCAGACATGCAACCACCCCTTCCCGACAAAATCACTAAAGAGTTATAGTCGTGTTAAAGACATGCATCTGCAGTCAGGGGAGACACTTACAATTGCATGTCTAGTGGACTACATTCAACTACCATTCCTTACGGAACACCTCAGAGGTGTAGTCAGGGATGACACTTGGAGTTACGTGCCTAGTGACAGACATTCAACTTCCCACCTCCCTGACAAAAAGCACCACAAAGTCGCAGTCAGTGACAACACTTACAATTGCATGCCTACTGGTACACGTGCAACAACCCCTCTCGACAAAACACCACAGAATCGCAATTGCATTGAAGATATGAAGTTGCCAGTTGGAGGCGACGCTTGCGGTTGCATGCCTAGTGGCAAACATGCAACTACCCTCTCCCCAAAAAATACCTCATAGTTGCAGTCAGGCGCGATACTTGCAGTTGCGTGCCTAGTAGCACACATGCAACTGCCCTCCTCCCCGACAAAAAACGCCACAAAGTTGTAGTCGGTGACAACATTTACAATTGCATGCCTAGTGGCAGACATGCAACAACCCCTCCCTGATAAAACACAACATAATCGCAGTTGTAGTTGGGACGACAGTTGCAATTGCATGCCTAGTGGTACACATGCAACGGCCCCTCTCCTCGACAAAACACCCCAGAGTTGCAGTCAGGGCAACATTTGCAGTTATATGCCTAGGGGCACACATGCAACTGTTCCTAACTGAAAAAACACCACTAAGTTATAGTTGCATAGAGGACTATAGTTGCAGTCGAGGGGGATTGTGCAACCAAATGAAAATATTTTCAAATTGAAATGTAAAAGTGGTTGTTTAATAAAATATTTAAAGCAGAATGTTAGCAACAATATTGTCGTTCAAAATGACTAATTAAAATAGAAATGAAAACAAGAAAAAGGTGAAAAAATGAAGGAAAAACAACAGCACAAGGAACGCATAAAAACACTGTAAATCTTAAAACCACTTATTTTGAAAATACCATCTCAAATGATATTAACAAATACAAAGTAAACAAAAGTGTATGAAGAAAAAATATACAAAATGGAAATAATGTTGCATATATGCATACCTACATGCGAAATAAGCAAGATCATCACGTATTTAAAATAAAAAAATTGCACAAAAATAAGTCCATTTAAAAAAGTTTATATATTTTATTAAACATTTCAGATTAAAAAAAATCCAGACAGCGGAATACATATTCATCAAATGTTGCCAAAAAAAAGAACAATCAAGAAAAGTACGAAAGAAGCAAAAGATTTTCCTGCAAAAATAACAAAAGATTTTAAAAAGGTAAAATGAGGACACAAAAATCAACGGAAAAGACACACATGCTGCTAACCGGTTATCCAACATTCACGGGCAAACACGAAAAGAAACCCAAGAAAAAATAGAAAAGCCCACAAGTGGCACAAAAACCCAGATTGGTGCAAGAAAAACAATGCTTATAGAATCCATCAACACATACAAGCACACAACGTACAGAAAAATTGCCGTACAGAACAACTTTTGACACGAATCTCAGCGCTTATAATCCAACTGCTGTAGAGTCAACTGAGACTTCACTAAATCTCCGTCGACTAAGATATAGCAAACCCCTTTCTGCTAATATTAATGAAATTTGATGAAAAGTGTTAATACTTAATAGTGATGAAAATCAGGGAGATCCCCTTTTTCAAAAAGAGAGAAATACCGCAGCTTCGCACCTGCCGCCTCTTCCCTGGTCGGGGTCCGCAAAGTCACTTTTACCGGAGCCGGGAGCTAGCGGTGGTCTTGCCGCCAGTGAGTAACTGACACCACATCTAGTACTTTTATAATGCGATTGTATTTGATTCCTTTCAGCCATTTGCATATTTTGTCTTTCCCTTCTCCTGGACCCACCACATGGGATGCCATTTTTCTCTCATCCACTCACGTACAATTACATGCATTGCTTTATTCTCTCTCCTCTCTCTCCATCAAAACCCATTCCTTTTTATTTTCTGGTTATAATTGAAATTATTCATATCTTTTAAACCAAAACTCTATTTTCGAAACTTTTTATACATTTGAACTCCTGGTATGAAGACCATGAGAACAAGACCAACTTTGATACATTTTCAGCACATTTAAATTTTAGTATTTCAATCAACTTATTTTACTCATTCTATTTCAGTGTGTTTTTCAAATGAGCTTCTTTTGTGAAGTTGTTTTGTTCACTCTTTTCAGTTCCAGTTATATTTCACATGTATCAGCTTCTTGAAACAAGAATTTTTTCTAAATGAGTGAAATCAGCTCCTGAAAATAATTGAAGCATGTCTTTTCAAATGAAACGAGTGGAATTAGTCTTTTGAAATGAGTGAAATTAATCTTATGAAATGAGAGAAATTAGCTCCTAAAATAATTGAAACATGTCAGTCAAATGAAACAAGTGAAAGTAGTCATTTAAAATGAGTGAAATAAGTTTATTTGAATTATTATTTCTAATAAATGAAATTAGTTTTTAAATTGAAATATAATTTTTGTGAAACACCTTTTTTTCAGTCTGTTATTGTGAAGTTGCTTCGCTCAATAATTTCAGTTTCAGTTATATTTCACATATACCACTACTTGAAACCAATGGTTTTTTAGAACTGAGTTAAATTAGATTTTTCAACTATGTGAAATCTCTTTTTATATAAAGAGTGAAATGAATTTTTGAGTGAAATATGTTAATTGAAAATAAAGAAATTTATTTGCGGAGATGAGTGAAATGTTTTACATGCATATTTCAGAAATCAGTTATGTCAATGCTTCAAACTTTTCAAGCGTATGCGAAATCAGTTTTGTTTAAATGAGTGAAATATATTATTTCAATTGAGCGAGTGTAATGTGTTTTAAAAAATGTGTGAAACCTATCTTTTGTAAACAATAGAAGTGAAATCGTTTATTGAAATGAGTGAAATCTATATTTTCAAAATGAGTGAAATCAGTTTTCTTGTACAAGATAAGTGAAATAAGTTTTTTTAGTTGAGTGAAATATGTTGTTTGGAATCTGTGAAATAAAATTAGTCGAAATGTATACAATTTTGATATTATTTTAAAGGTCTTGCCTTGAGTAATTCAAATATATAAAAATATCACCAATTAAATTTATTGTTTAAAATATCAATCTCCAAAATTTTGGCTATCAAAATTAATACTAGTCTTTCCTTGGGAGAAAGACTTGTGAATGTTTAGTCGCCGTATACTACCCACATGTAGATTCACAAAAGCTGCATGGCATGCATAGGGGTCCATAACAGGTTTGTATTCTCGCCTATTGAAATGTGAGAGATTGGCTTGCTTATATATGAACAGTGGCCACGAATCTCAAAGAAATCATGTGTGGTGGATTTTTCGCCGGTAGCTCCGGGCTCCGTAAAAGAAAAATTAGGCCGGGGTCGGCATCTTGCATGATTGCATCGGGACAACAATGTTTTTTCTTTTCTTTTGCGGGTATCGGGACAACGATGTTGCTGTCCTGTCCATGCATTCATGCATGTTGGGTGCGTCGAAAGCAGATATTTCCGATATGATCTCCGTCCCGCCGTGCAACTAAACCTGAGAATGGTTATTAAAAAACTAGGTGAAACGGTTCGGTTATTACTTTGGGTTTGATTGGTTCAGGTTTTATTGGGCTAAATCTTTTTTAGTTTGGTTTTGGTTTGGGTATGTGAAGAAACCAATTTGGGTATAGTTGGTTATGGGCTTAAACAGTTTGGTTATTAACGGTTATAAACTATGGGTCCAAACCGGTTTCTGGGCATTGGTTATGTGCAATAAGCAACGACGCATCGACAACGAGTATCTTTGATCCGCCTACATGTTGCGATGCACTATGTAATTATGTATTATGGGAAAACACCACATGCAAATCGAATGTGTTTGCTTGTGCTTTAGCTAAGCAATTGGTTTTAATACACTTGTCAGTGAGCTTTTTAGTAGTGGGCATTGTCTTTTTGACACTTGCTGTGTGTTGACCGTATCTCAACGATAACTTTATTCCCAAACTATTGTAGATGCACTTATGTCTTTTCTATACCATTTGCTTCTTGACATGTCGATTTGTGCAATCATATATACATTGAAGCAAACCCATAGTTATGTATTGGGTTTAAACCCACGGTTATGTATTGGGTTTAAATTGGTTTGGGTGGAAAAAATAGATGGTTTAGTTTTGGTTGGGCTGAAAATGGCATTAAACGGGTATGGTTCAACTATGGTTTTGAGAGATACATGTACGGGTATGGTTCAAGTATGGTTTAAGTATGAAACCGTTCTCAGATTTACGTGCAACAACCATCGCTCAATGCCTGAACCGTACCACAACCAGACGAGATATATCTACTCCGTTGACCTCCGGCCGGCCTCGTCGTTCCATGCGCAGCTCTGCCACATGGCTTCCACTCTTTCGTGTCGCCGCCGTACGTGTCCGGTCGTCCAGACATATCCATCAGGCGAAATTTGTCTTGTGTGGATCCTGCGCATCAGCTTAAGTTCACCGCTAGCTATCTGGTCGTTGTACACACATGTTGCGTCCATTTCGCTCTGCTAGGCTAGCTTAGCCCTCATGGCATCTCTTCAGCTCGACTCTTCCCTAGTCCTCTGCCTCCTCTTCGTGGTATCTTACTTCACCATCGTCGCGAAAGGCTTCGGATACGGCCGCCGGAGTGCGCAGCCACCTTCGCCACCTGGGCTGCCCATCGTCGGCAACCTGCTCCAGTTTGGGCGGCGCCGCCATCACCGGACGCTGGAGGCCCTCGCGCGGCGCCACGGCCCGCTCATCCTCCTCCGTATCGGCGCCGTGCGGGCCGTCGTGGTCTCCTCGGCCCCGCTCGCCGACGCGGTGCTAAGGACCCAGGACCACGTCTTCTGCAGCCGCCCGCAGCAGTACATGACCCGCGGTACGTTCTACGGCTGCCGGGACGTCGCCTTCAGCGCCTACAGCGAGCGCTGGCGCCAACTCCGCCGCATCGCCGTGGTGCACCTCCTCAGCGTGAAGCGGGTCGACTCCTTCCGCGCCCTCCGGGAGGAGGAGGTCGCGCGCTTCGTGGGACGGGTCCGCGCGGCCAGTGGCACCCAGCAGGAGGACGGCGGCAAACGCCCGGGGGTCAACGTCACCGAGCTCATCATCACCCTAACCTACTCCGTGATCTCGAGGGCGGCTTTCGGGCACAAGCATGGCGGCGTGGAGCCGGCCAAGGTCCGCGACATGATGAAAGAGCTCACTGAGCTGCTCGGCACGATCGCCGTGAGCGACGTGTTCCCGACACTAGGGTGGCTGGTGGACTGGGCAACGGGGCTCGACGCGAGGGTGAAGAGGACGGCGGCCAAGCTCGACAGTATTATGGAGAGGACCATCACGGAGCACGAGGGGAACCCAGGAAACGACGACGGGGCCCGGGACCTCCTGGACTACTTGCTCTCGATCGCTAAGACCTTGTTCGGTTGCGTGTGAATCCGAGTGGATTAAAGGGTTTGACCGGGATTTAAATCTCTTGTAAGTCAAAATACAAACCAATCCTTTCCAATCCCCTTCAATCCTCTTGGGGATTAACCGAACAAGCCCTAAGGATGGTGACCAGGGGTTTAAGCTGGACCGGATTGATGTGAAGGGACTTATCTTGGTAAGTGAAATTAATTTGTTTTGTTCGAGAAAATCTAAGTATTAATCTGAGAACAAGAACTGGTTGCCGGTTGGTCGATTAGCAGTATACACGGCACCAGCTTCCCCTCTAGGAGTACGAGCAGCCAGAGGACATGCTTATTAGCTTATCTTGGCATTATATTACATCTGCAGGACATGTTCATAGGTGGCACCGACACGACCTACAAGACGATAGAATGGACCATGGCGGAGCTCATAAAAAATCCATGAGAAATGGCAAAGGTGCAATCACAGGTGAGACAGGTTGCAGGTGAGCATGGAGGAGTCCTTGAAGAGGAGCTGGACAAGATGAACCTCCTGCAGGCGGCCATGAAAGAAACATTGCGGCTACACCCAGCGGTGCCGCTCCTCCTCCCACGAGAGTCGATTCAAGATGCACAGCTGCACGACTATGACATCCCGGCCAAAACCAATGTCATGGTCAACACGTGGGCCATTGGGAGGGATAAAGATTCGTGGGAGAACGCCGAGGAGTTCCGGCCAGAAAGGTTCCTAGGCGGAACCATCGACTACAACGGCAACGATCCCTGGTTCCTACCGTTCGGCGCAAGGAGGAGGGGGTGTCCCGGTATGGCCTTTGGGCCGCGCCTCACGGAGCTCACGCTGGCCAACATGATGTACCATTTCGACTGGGAGCTGCCGGGTGGCCAGGATCCGGACTCGTTTGAGGTTGTTGAGGCTAGCGGGGTGTCGCCAGGCCTTAAGTCTGCCTTGATCCTTGCCGTAAAACCTCTGTAAGCATACATGGACAATGTTATAGTAACTGCTAATTAGTTCCCCCGAGGCAATTAAATAAAAGATAAAGTTAACCGGTGAATAGTATGAATCTTGAGTTGTGGCTGAACACATCACTCGTCGCCTGATCCGCATCGTACATCCCTCTGTCTTCATCACTTCTTTCCTGCCGGTTAACGCAAAAGGCCGAGTAGAACCATCGACTACAATGGCAAGGACCCCCGGTTCCTATCGTTCGGCGCGGGGAGGAGGGGGTGCCCTGGTATGGCCTTTGGGACGCGCCTCATAGAGCTCACGCTGGGGAACATTATGTACAATTTCGACTAAGAGCTGCCGGGTGGCCAGGATTCAGACTCGTTTGAGGTTGTTGAGGCTAGCGGGGTGTCACCATGCCTTAAGTTTGCCTTGATCTTTGTCGTAAATCGTCTGCGAGCATACATGGACTATGTTAGAGTAAGTGCTATAATTACATCCCCAATAGTAATAAAATAAGGGAGAACGTTAATCGGCGAAGGTAGGAATTTTGCATTGCGGCCGAACGCATCATGTGTCGCCTGATCCGCATCGTACATCCCTCTGTCTTTGGCACTTCTTTCCTGTCGCATCAAGAACACACTTCTGCATCTTTCCCCTTGCGCCACCGCTCTCTCAGATCTTGTCTCTACACAGCCCTAACGCTAAATCCCGTGGCTCGCGGGCAACATTTCCTTCTACGAGCTCACTCTTTGTGTGTGGGTGTGAGTGGGACCCATGGGTGGAGGGGGAGGCAGCGAAGTAGTGGATGTGGGAGGCTGTTAGGCCGATGACGAGGTTGTGAGGTCAGTAGGGTTGTTTCCATGAAGCAGGAGTTTGCCTCCCTGCGTTTCAATAGCGTGACGAAAACAATCATGGTATTGAACCCAACACCTCTTGGTTTCCGGCAGTGCTCCGTAACCACACGGACTACATTGAGGTTGTGACTTCATTTAGCTTACGTAGTTTCGTACTTGTAAAACCCATCACGAGAATAATAAACTCCTTCCCCCCTTTTTTACACCGATTTTCCAGTTATTTTTTCTTTCTTTTAATAGTCAAATGGCTCAGCTACTCCGTTAGTATTTTTTTACTGCAATGTGATAGCTTTTGACTCACAAAATAAATGTTGAAATACACCACCAATGGTATGATAATTTACACATCATAGACCTGATTACTCATGTGCAACACCTTGACAACTTTGACACGTGGAGGGGGAGGGGAGGGGGTGTAGAAACATACACATGGTAACTTCATTCTAAATAGCACGGCCATTTTTACATCGCAAGCCTGATAACTTACATAAAACATTTGTGGTAAGTTTTTGACCCGAAAAAATAGTTCTTGAAACATACGATGTTTTGTAAAAAAAGGATGGCAAGCGCATCTACAGTCTGGTGCCTCAAACCGTCCTCAAGTGCACGGGCTTTGATTGTTCCATTTTCTCTCTGTGAAATGCAGCTTTGGTAAATTAAGCGTTAACTCCAGTTTCAAGAGATAAATCGGAGGGACGGTAGATGCTGTCTGTGTCAAGTAGATGCCCTATTATATTTGTGAAAACACTAAAATCTGAACCACCCTGATAACTTCTCTGTAAATAGCATGATAATTTAGGCACCACTGAGCTGATAACTTGCATATAAATACCGAGGGGTAACTTTAACCTGGGGAATAAGTTGTTGAAAAACACCCTTGTAACTTATTTGTATATCACATGGTAATATACACATCGCAAACCAGATAACTTAGTTACAAAGACCACGATAACGGTACCCTTGAAAAAAAATTGTTGAAAATATACTCCGGTAACATCTGTGTAAAATAACATGGTAATATAGGCTTTCGGACCTGATAACTTAGGTACAAACACCTCGATAACTTTTGACCCGTGAAAAAAAGTTGTTAAAAACATACTACCGATAACTTCTTTGTAAATAGCATGCTAGTATACACTTCCGAACTTGATAACTAAGGTACAAATACCATGATAACTTTGACCCATGAAAAAAAGTTGTTGAAACCATACTCTAGTAACACCTGTGTAAATAACATGGTAAATACGCTCCGGAACCTGAAAATTTAGGTACAAACACAACGATAACTTTGACCCGGGGAAAAAAGATGTTAAAAACATACCACCGATAATTTTTTGTGTAAATAGTATGATAATATAGACTCTCGGTCCTGATAACTTAGGTACAAACAACACGATAAATTTGACCCGTGAATTTTGTATTGAAAACATACCACTAATAACTTCTTGTGTAAATAACATGATAATATACGCTTCTGATAACTTAGGTACAAACACCACGATAACTTTGACCCTTTTGAAATAATTGTTTCGAAACATACTCCGGTAACATCTGTATAAATAACATGGTAATATTGGCCCCCGGACCGAATAACTTAGGTACAAATACCTGATAACTTTGACCCGTGGAAAAAAGTTGTTGAAAACATACTCGGTACGATCTATGTAAATAACATGGTAATATATGCACACCAGAGCTGATACCTTATTTACCCAAGACATGATAACTTTTGACACACAAGAAAAAGTATTCGGAACATGCCAACATGGTGTCTAGTTTCGAAGGTCTCGCCGCGGTGGATTTTTTTTGTGAAAATTTTTTTTGGATCAAACAGGCGATTCGAGCGACAAAACATTTTGAATTTCAAAAAAAAAGAGTGCACGATAACATTAGTTTTTCTGCACTTTTAGTCCATTTGCAAGTGGGGAGAAAGTTGGAAGAAGTCATTTTTATGCCCGAAATTTGCGTATGTAAATATCATGGTAACTCATGTATCATATACGTGATCACAGGCATACCCCATCACTACAAGAAATATGTCAACTTGTGACCTTCTGTCAGTGACCCTGGAAGAATTGGTCATAAATCTATGACCATTTGAGACAATTGGTCAAAAGCTATTCGGGGGGCTCCAAACCCTAAACCATTGCGACCATTTTGGTCAGAAAGGTCGTAATTTCCTTACACCAAATGGTCATAAAGCAAACAGCACTGGTCCGCTGCCTTATTTCTAGTTGATAATGACCAATATAGATGGTCATAGCCTTGTAAATTGTGGTGGGTTGCGATGAATACGCACCACCTCATTAGTTTTGCCTATCTGTCATGTCCATGTGTCAATTTTTTCCCTAGGTTGTGAAGTAACCTATATTTCTCTTATTCCCAAAATTCCCGAACAAATATCATAAATTCTTTGGATCATATCTTCATCAAATATGTCAAAAACCTCCGTTTCCTAGTTCAAAAATAACTCAACAATATTCATTTTCCTATTCTGTTCGGAACAACACTATGTGAAGGAAGTGTTATTTATATATTCTTGATTGCCCTAAGAATTTTTGGGCACTCTTTCCTATCTAAATCATTGCCTCATGACAAAATTCAGCTCCATTTTAACAGTAAATCTTCCTCGGCAAATTTCCAAATTTTCATTCAGCTAGAAGCTTTGTGAAGGAATTACTAGATGAATTTTTGCCACATATTATATATGCCCATGTCATAGCTCTCCACCAAATTTTCGCCCCATATAACAATACAAGAAAGCTCACGATCCAATCTTTGTTTCTGGTAATATTTTCATTTTGTGAAGCAACTATATTTTAGATTGCTTTATAATTGCTGAAAATTTACTAGGGCATGACCATACCTATGTAACTTACCTCTAAATTTGAGCTCATTTCATTTATCCAATTCCTCTCACTAATTTTCCCAAGTTTTTGTCCAGAGAAGAGCATTGTGAAGGAAGTACCACATTGGCATGTCCAAATGGTATCAATTTTCTACAGTGCTTTCCTATGCCCAAATAACCACCCTCCACCAAATTTCAGCTCAATCCATTCATTATTTTGAGCCGAGCCTCAACATTCATATTTCTGTCCGGTGTGGTACTTTGCAAAGCAAGTGACACCTAGGATCCTCCATTTGAGCTGAAAAATTGTGAAGAAACTCTTCTTAGTAGATGATCATCTCAGCCAAAACTCACGCCCATTGGTCATGTGCATTTCCTGTACCGCTAATCAAACACTTGGTTGCTAATTCATGTTTGAGCATAGTTTGGTCTCGTCGTGAGATTCTTCTGTGGTCACTTTCTTTCTAGAACCTACCTAGGGAGTGACAAACCCACTAGACATGCCTAGGCACCCAGAATGCAAGGCAACAACACGGTCACGCGGCGACCACGCGGCGGGCATGCGAGTTTACGGGCTCTGGAGTTGGGGCCCTCGGCCACCGTCCAAACCTCGACGTATCGCCACCAAACTGTGTATTTTGCTTAAATAGATACTTATTTACCTAGAAATGATTTTTGGAAAAAATAAATAGCAAACTATAAGGCAACTGCAGTTCAAATTTGACCCGCTTCCTGCTGAATCAGGGAAAATTTGTCTTTTTCATGAGAGGTGGATCAAAACTTTTTACACCCAATTTTTTTGTCAATTGTGAATTAAATATGGCCTAATATTTTATAAAATTGACTTGGTACAATTTTGCAACAAATATATGGTAGGTCGTTCACAAAAAAACTCATTTTGGGCACTCAAAAAATGGAAAAATGAAATTTTCGTCCAAAGAAAATGAAAACTTCCTTAGGCAATATTGTTTTCCATTCCAAGATGCACCCTTGTGCATGATATTAGATCATTTGAACAAATTATGCCACGAATGGGGCCATAAGATTGATTATTTGGCTTGAAAGCCATTGATTTCCACACATGATAGCTCATTTCTAAGAACACTTTTTAAAAGTAATTACCATATTGCAAGTTTATTATTTTTCCTGGTAACTTGGCCACATATAATTACACAATGTGAAGGTTTTCTAATTTTTGTTTTTTTTGAATTTTTCATGCGCGTTTCAAAATACGGTCAAAACGGCGGGAATGACCGTTCCTAGCTAGTGGTTGAATCTTGGAATTTTTTGGGTGTTTTTCCGATTAAATAGATACTTATGTACCTAGAAATGATTTTTGGAAAAAATAAAGATGAAACTATGAGGCAGCTGCAGTTCAAATCTGACCCCCTTCCACCTGAATTAGCCGAAATTTGTCTTTTTCACGAGAGGTGGACCAAAACTTTTGACACCCAACCATTTGGTCAATTCTGCATTAAATATGTCCTAGTATTTTATGAAATTAATTTGGTCTAGTTTTGCATCAAATATATGGTAGGTCCTTCACAAAAAACTCATTTTGGGCACTCGAAAAATGGAAAAATTATTTTTCATCCAAAGAAAATGAAAACTCCCTTAGGCAACATTGTTTGACATTTCAATATGCACTCTTGTGCACAATATGAGATCATTTGAACAAACTATGCCATGAATGTGGCCATAAGATTGATCATTTGGCTTGAAAGCCATTGATCTCCACACATTATAGCTCGTATTTTTAGAACACATTTTAAAAATAAGTATCGTATTGCAAGTTTATTATTTTTTCTGGTAACTTGGCCACATATAATGACACAATGTGAAGGTTTTCCATTTTTTTTGAATTTTCATACCCGTTTCAAAATGCGGTCAAAACGGCGGGAATGATCGTTCCTATCTAGTGGTTGAATCTTTGAATTTGTTTGGTGTTTATCTGATTTAATAGATACTTATGTACCTAGAAATGATTTTTGGAAAGAATAAAGATCAAACTATGAGGCAGCTGCAGTTCAAATCTGACCCGCTTCTAGCTGCATCGGCAAAAAATTGTCTTTTTCACGAGATGTGGACCAAAACTTTTGACACCCAACCATTTGGTCAATTGTGCATTAAATATGTCCTATTATTTTATAAAATTGATTTGGTCCAATTTGCCAACAAATATATGGTAGGTCCTTCACAAAAAAATGCATTTTGGGCACTCGAAAAATGGAAAATTGATTTTTCATCCAAAAAAAATGAAAACTCCCTTAGGCAACATTGTTTGCCATTTCAATATGCACCCTTATGCACAATATGAGATCATTTTAACAAACTATGCCATGAATGTGGCCATAAGATTCATCATTTGGCTTGAAAGCCATGAATCTTCACACATGATAGCTTATTTCTGAGAACACTTTTTAAAACTAATTATCGTATTGCAAGTTTATTATTTTTTCTAGTAACTTGGTAGCATATAATGACACAATGCGGAGGTTTTCCAATTTTTTTTGTTTGAATTTTTCCTGCCCGTTTCAAAATGTGGTCAATACGACGAGCATGACCATTCCTAGCTAGTAGCTGAATCTTGATTTTTCTTTTGGTATTTCTATGATTAAGTTGATACTTATATACCTACAAATATTTTTTGGGAAAAATAAAAAGCAAACTATAACGTGGCTGCAGTTCAAATTTGACCCGCTTCTGGCTGAATCTGCGAAAATTTGTCTTTTTCACCAGAGGTGGATGAAAGCTTTTGACACCCAACCGTTTGGTCAAGTATACATTATATATAGACTAATATTTTAGAAAAATGATTTGGTGCCATTTTGCAACAAATGTATGGTAGGCCCTTCACAAACAAAAACACATTTTGGTCACTCGGAAAATGGAAAATGGTTCTTTTGTGCAACGAAAATGAAAACCTCCCAAATCAACATTGTTTGTCATCCCTAAATACACACATGTATAAAATATTGTTTTATTTGAACTAACTATAAGAGGTTAAATGTTTACCTGAATAAGACGATACAAACTATAAGAGAAAAAACAAAAAATGCTTAATTCTGATTGGTGGAATCAGCTGTTGCATGGATCAGTGACATGACAAACATTTGTCCATCCATCCACCCTCCGCTCTCTCTCTCTTGCGCGCGCTGTCACATAACAAATCCCTCTCTCTCACACAGCTAACCCTAGTGATCCACCTCTCCCCTCCCCTCCCCTCGGCAGCCGCCACCCACCTCCGCCAGGCCTTCTTCTTGTCCCGATTCCCATCCACATCGCCGCCACCGCTGCCGCCGGCCTACGCCGTCCCCCCACACCGCCATCGTGAAACCCCCTCCTCATCTTCTCTCCTCGGTCGAGCAGCAGTAGGTCAGGCGGAGGCGAGAGCCAGATCCGCCGCGTTGCTTCCGGATCCGCGCCCTCCCCACCCCCAATTCATCTCCAATCCCGCCGCTGACACCCAACCCCACCCCCACCGATGATCCAGTCCCCTCCCCTCCCCTTCCCTCACCAAAAGAGGAAGAGAAGAGGTAGGGAGACTGACCGATCGGCCGCCATGGTGCTACTAGATCCGCCACGGTTGCCCATGCTTTCTTCGACCTGGGCCTCGATGGAGGTCGCCATGGCCTGCTCCGTACCGACCCTCTCTTCCTCGCCTCACCTCAGGCAGCGGCCAGATCGAGGCAGATTCGGACCATCATCAATGGCCTCGACGGTGGTGCTCACGTGCCAGCTTCCTCCTCCTGCTTCTGCTCGGCCACTGCCGACGCCATGGAGCTTCCTAGCCTAGCATGAAGGGGGAAGAAGAGACAGCAGGAGGGAAGGAAGGAGGCCACCAGGGAGTGAGGTGTTGTACTCGACGGATATAGCTAACGCCAGGGTAACCCCATCCTCCCAAGGTAACCCCTTCTCTTCTCCTCCGGTCAATTCCCCTGCATTGCAACTTATCGCTAGCACTGTTAGATAATTATGGATTTGCTCGGGTGATGTATGACACCCATGACTATGTGTTTCATAGTCTGTTTGTGTGATACAGAGATCTGCTCTGCCGCTCATAGTTCTACCTTACCATTGCTTTTAGATTAACTTTGTAAGTGGACAAACAACCACAGGTTATTGATGTGATCTTGTTTGTACCCTCGCCTCCCATCCATGGCAGCCTCTTTCTCCTAAAACAACTAGTATTTGTCTATTATTTACAATTCTAAATGGCTTCTCATGGTATTCTTTGTTGAATAAGGGACTGTCGATCTGTCAACGACTCAACTGAGTTGGGCTTCGGTTTGTGTGTCCCTTTCAGGTGGGGACGGTGAAGGGAAATCTCCCATTGGTAGAGAAAAACCCACAACCCCTTGGGGTTATCCTGCGCTTGGAAGAAGAACTAGGAAAAGGAAAAAATGTAGTGATAGTTTTATTCTTCGTCGCCGTAAGTAAATACGTAACTAGGAATATGGAAAATTGCATTTTTTGGAATTTGCAATAATGTGATGGGCGAACGACGGAAATTGAACCCGCGCGCTTGATTAGTGTTGCTGCAAGTCATCTAGTTTCCGTGTGATGGATGGTGGTGACGTTATGTATGTTGTTGTAGAGTTGTTTATAGGGTTGAAAATTAGGAACAAAAGATTCACTTAATCTGGTAGTACCAGTAAGTATTGTTATTAAAATACTTGGTAATTTCTAGGTTCTGTAAACTGACATATGTGAGATATTACGATATTTGTGACTTGAACTTGTAAAATCTCAACTTATTTGTTATTTCTCGTGAGTGGTTGGCAGATGAATACATATGTGGGAATGTCAGTCTGCTTACAAATAGTTCTCTACCATGTCAATAGAAACTCATTTCCACATATGTTTTGTATGTTTATTATGTTCTGATTCTGGTCGATCCGGCCATGAGCTTGAATGGTCTAGTAGCAGAACAACATCAAGTTAATTTGTAGCAATGAGGTCCCAGAATTGTTTTCTATGCCATGGTACAATTATGATTGGAATGAGCCACATTACAGAATGCACAAGTTTATTACATTCTATCGAGGTTTGTCAACAATGGATGATTGGCACTGATAATCGTTTACATTTGAAAGATATATGGCATGTTCATAGTTCTCATCTTTGTTGCGCCTGCTGGATTGGAACCAAATCTTTACCTCTTGGTCTAAAGAGCCACATCTCACTTTTTTATTTCTTTCTCCGCAGCTTGCATTGACCATAGAGGCACACCACAGAATCTAGCCAGGACCTACACCCATGAATCAGAAGGTGAAGCCATATGCGTAAGTTTGACCGCAGCCATGAACACAATATCTACATCACATGATCATGCATTACTATTCTCTAGGAGTGTTGCCATGGCTAGCAATGTGTAACCTTTTTGAGACTTGTTGCACCTTCAAATATGCTCTTCTTTGCTTGAAGGAGTAATTAACTGAAACATTTTCAGTTAATTAAAATTTGGTGTACACTGCTTGCTTGCATCAATAGTGCACTACTCTTATTGCTTGCACTTGTTTATACTTGGAGCACACACACACACACACACACACACATTTGGGCTAAATATAGTAGCTTGCAATTAACTGGAACTCTTTTAAAACTAAATGGGTTGTAGTAATTTAGTGTAGGACAACAATAGTATAGCACTTGCTGATGGTTGCATCAGTACAACTCTTTTTTGCATCATTAGTCTGCGTAGTGCATCGTTAAGATTATAAGCATCATCTTCACGAAATCCTGATTACATATTTGTGTGTACTCAAGTTGAAAATAGGACTTGGAATAATATGCAAGTTTCATCTTTTCTATTGCAGCGAGTGTGTCAATTATGGACTGGCAACATCGTTGATACTAGCGGTGTGCGCAATGGTCCGGGCCAAGCAGAGAAAGATAGGTGAGATATGCATGGCCTCTGCCACAGTGACTACACGTTGTACAAGTGCGTGTCCTGATTTACATGCTCGCCCTTGTACATGATGTAAGTGATACTGAGATGGTCATGGGAGTGGTGGTTCTTTATGTGTTGATGGTCTTGGGAACGACATGCATTGTCTATTTTAGTAATTTTAGAGTTGTTGTGTTTGTGAAAGATGCCATCTTAACTACATGCTAAATCTTTCACTCCTGGACATTCCATGTTCACCGAATATTTATTTTTTCATGTGCCAACTTAAATGATCTAAACAACTTACATGTTATTGCACTACAAAAAAAATACACATCCGTGATGATACGTGTTTGTCACAGTAGATCGCATTTTTTGTCATGCATGTACATCCATGACAAATTTATGACAGAATCAAGATAGTCATATCTGTGTTGTCGTAGAAGTGTTCCATGACATTACCAAAATTATCATCACGGAAGTGTCCACTTCCATGACGATAAATCGCGCGTCACAAAAGTGCTTTCTTCAAGGGTGACCGACACGTGGCATCCACCGTAACGGAATGCCGTTAAGCTATCGGGTTGGGTTTTGGATCCGATAACCCATCAACAACCCCGACCAATGGGAAATTTCCACGTGTAAAATTCTGATTGGCCGAAGGGAACACCTGTCAGCTCGTCAGTGGGCCAGATGTCGCCCGTCCATTGGAGGAGACATGCCTATGGTACGTTGACATGTGGCTGGGCCTAACAGAGGCTCATATAGGTTAAAAAGGCCAGCCCAGTCAAAGGCCCGTAGTTCTTAATCAGGTACTAGTGGGCCAGCCCAATAACGGACTGCTTAATAAAGGCCCATTTACAGCCCGGAACCAGATCTGGCCTTTTAATTGTTCGCCCAATATTTGGGCCCATTTACGACCCGATGCCAGATCTGGCCCGTTAATTGTTCACCCAATATTTGGGCCCATTTGCGGCCTGAAGCCAGATCTGGCCCGTTAATTGTTCGCCGAATATTCGGGCCCAACTACAGCACAGTGACTTTTGGCCTGTTAGAGGCCTGATGTAGACATGGGCCCATTTCAGCCCGGTGTGACTTTCGGCCTGGGAATGGTCCGTGCTGCCCATGGGCCATATATGGTCCGACGGGACATCGGGCCCACTAGCGGCCCGTGCTAAAGGTGGCAATAGTTAAGCCCAACGTGACTTTGGGCCTGTTAAAGGCATGTCGCGTAATTCGGCCCGTTCATGCCTGTACTAAGCTTTCGGCCTCTTAAAGGCCCATGATATCAGTGGGCCAACTAAGGCCCGATATATGTTTCGGCCTGGTAACGGCCCATGAGCTAACTGGGCCCATAACGACCCGGTCTACATTTCGGCCTGCTGAACGCCCGTCGACGACTAGTGAAAATTGAGGCCCAACATGCATTTTGGCCTGCTAAAGGCCCGTGGTTTCATCTCGGCCGTAACAGGCCAGTACAATATTCAGCCTGTTAATGGCCCAACGCTACCTGGGCTGAACTAAGCGCTGGGTCGACAAAAGGCCCAACTAAAATATAGGGCGATGTAAGTTTGGGCCTGGCGCAATGTGTGAAGGCCCCAATCATTCGGGCCCAAGAAAGACGCAGGACGGCCCAATTGTGTCCCGCTAAAAACCTGGTCCGTTATCGAATGTTTCGGCCCGGTCGACTATATCTGATTTTTTTTCAGATAGCGAATGATGGCAGTAACTAGTAGGAATTAAGAACAAACCTACTCAACACAATAAAGAAATTACGGCATAGTAACTAAGAATAAACCTACACTATACAATAAAGGATTTAAGGTATATTACATCCACTGGGCATCGAAGTTTGCCACCAGTGATCATAAAGCGCAACGAAGAAGCAGATTACAAAAACTGGGCACCATTGCAGCGTAACAAAATAATACTGAACCGAGACCACTTCCAAGACAGTTCAAGAAAGGTTAGCCTTGCGGGGGAATTGCTGTGCAAGCTGCTGAGCAAGGCTGTGAGACCGGCCTAGCATGTCGGTCATAGCTTCCAGGTGTAGCTGTTTAGCGATGAGGTTCTCATTGGTGTTCTCTACAATCTTTCTTAGAGATAGGGCTTCAAGTCGAAGTTGACTTGCAGAATGCCTTTCTGCTAGAACTTGGGACTGAAGAAGTCGAACTGATTCAGACAACGAATTCTGTGAGCTTGTCTGGCTGCTAGTCTCAAGTAACTTGAATAATGCATCAAGACAAGACTTTGGGGTTGTCTCGCTATCTTCAAGATGTTTCGCCTTCTTTGCTGCAATATATGTCGGGTTTGTCTCACAGCCTTCAGCAGACTTGTGCATGCCACCAGGCATATCACCCTGAAACAAAGCAGAGAGATGACAGGTTTTGCACGCGTATAAACAAAGATAATAACTGTTCTGTCCATTCTATCCAATTTCAAATTAGAAAATAAAGAGTAAGTTCAAAATATCAATAGCATAATTTGGCATTGTTCATAATATGGGGAGCTTCACCACACTACTGGATTACCATGTCAACATAACATGCATAGATGAAGGGCAAAGAAATCATTGTATCTATTTTGGATAATGTGCATGGCATGTTGTTCATATCATCAGCCACATCAGTAAGATAAAACAGGAGATGACAAGGTGCAAACATGGGCTGCTTCACCACACACTAGATTATAGATCCACAAAACCAAGCATACATATAGGGAGTATTAAGTAATGTGCATGGTATGAAGAAGAAATTTGGTTTTACAAGTAAAACTTTGAACTTACGGTTGTTACGAACATGCATTTTGGTAGAAACAACAAACTAAACAGTAGTAAACGATAGGGAGTATGAGCAAATTAAACAGCAGTTGAGAATAAAGGCTTTAGAAGGACTGACTTACATTAACAATTAACATCGGCTTTATAATGCCCTTCTCCATGTCAAGAGAAGGATAACTCAAGAATTTCAGCACAGAATCTTCTTCATAAGCATTACCTGTACTATACATTTTGTAGAGAGTAATTATAGATATGATAATAGTAGAAGGGATAGAGGATAATGAAGATAAGATGCAGATTGATGCTACATAATCAACTACCAATCCCTGGAAGTACAAGCGTTACAGGACAAAATGTACTGACAAGAGCAATGGGCTACACTTCTGCACTGGCATTGTCTGTGTATTTTACTTGTTGGTAAGATTAAATATAGATCTGATCATTTTTAGTAAATGGTGGGCGAGGGAGATAAGATGCAGACTGCTACAAAATGAACCAATCCCTCTTCCCATAATACAAGAGTGTTTTGAACACTGGTGTACTGTACAAAACGTTCTTATATTATGGGACGGAGGGAGTTGCTGTTAATGTAAGTACAGTTATAGACCACGTTTAGTCCTTATAAGAGGACTGCAGAGCTAAACCTCTTCAAAAGCATTGGGTTGATTCTAAATTTGTGTAAGAGTCCATACGGATCTTATAATGTCCACCAAATGGGCGATTACGAAGCTAACATGTGCAGCGTTGCTACATAATCAAACAACTATGAAAGTAAGTATGGTCATACAGGGCAAGAGGTACTCACGAGAGCAATGCAGTGTGTAGTATAATTGCGAGATTATGTGGTCCCTTGAGAACGAATGTTCTTCTTCTAACAGTTTTCGTACAAGTGAGACATTAAGGCAAATGCAGAAATGTAGTTCAAATTATGATGTGATATCATAGACAGTACCTTACGCTGCAGCCGAGACCAATGTGTAAAAATATTATTCCAGTCACCGTCGGATAAATGTAGCACCGGAGACTTTACAGAAATTTTGTTCAGAGGCTTGCCATCGAAGTGCGCTTGCCTTAGGTAGGAACGATACTTCATCAACGAGTGCTTGAAAAGCGCAACCAACTCTTGCTCGTCATCACAATCCAGTTTGCTCCTCGCCTATTTAAAAGAATGAAATCTTGTGTCTTCTGTCAGTAGAAACATATGCAGTAATGACCATGAATAACATTAGTACATTACTTACGCGTAAGTTGCGGAGGAAGACTGGAAATTGTTCCGTGTCTGCGGTATAATCTTTCTGTGAAGGAAAGATGCGCAGAAAGTTCCTGACAACAACATAAGCTTCGTCTTCTAAACTGGGAAGAAATGGAACAGGGGTCCTATTTGCTGCAATTGGGGCTCTCTCTGGTTCGAAAAGGGATTTGGCAACCGGATTTGGTGTACTCTTTGCTGGAATGGGGGTTTTGCGTCGCACAGCTGGTGCTATGTCAACTGGCATAATCATACTGTTTGCTGCAGTTGGGGTCTGCTGAGTTGGGGCATCAGAAATGACCAGTGTAGTAGGGCTAGAGTCTGCTAGAGTTGGGGTATTTTGTGGGTCAGGTGATATTGCAACTACACCTAATGGGCTATTTGATTTATCAGGTGCCACTACCTTTTCCAAATACTTTGATTGTGCTCCTCCACGATCAGCAATCGCCCTCTTCCTTTTGAACGTCTGATACACAAGAACAACATTTGAATGGATAAATATGGTATGATGACAGATGGAATATGTACTAAAAGTGGATAGGCAGGGCGTATTCACATACACGATGTGTAAACTAGGCTAATGGCAGTTCAACAAAGTAGAAGCAATGCAAAGCATCAGTTGCAAGATATGTGCGAGCAATGTAACTTTGGAAAGTTAGAGCAAGTACCTTGATCGGTGAATAAGATAGGGCATCTTCCTCTGACTGCTCCACTAGGGAGCTACATTTACTTAGGTCTCCCTCTAGCTCAGAATCACTGTTAGGATCATATTCTGAGCATGAATCTGTAGGTGGAGAGCGTTTGCATTGCATTGCATCCAGACTTGATTTCAGTCCCTTAATGCCAAGTTTGATAGCCATGGCATTGTTCTGCTTTATTCTTTTCATGCGCGCAAGCTCATAATCATTATGATGCTGTTCAGAACCTGAGATTCATGAAAACATAAAAAGTCGTTAGATGATCTATGGAATGCATTGCGGATTCAACTCGGAGAGTGCCTCCCTATAAACCCCTGCATACGCAAAGTTCACCTCCCCAACAGTGCTGACCAGACCACACATAGAAATACAAACCCCTTATGTCTCTATAACAGGCAGGCACACATTTCAAAACTGAAGTAGGAACATTAGAATCATAAGAAATTCGTATTTGAACAAATAAACTAAGCAATTATGAGTGGCGTAATGTTTAGCTTCAAGGGTGGAGTGTTGGTAGTGTGACACAAAGCAAGTAGGAAGATTGTCTTCCATGTAAAAGATCGAAACCTATGTAAAAGCTGGAAATGACACTTGCTTTCTATACAATGCAGTGTTCGTTACCCACACATGATGGAAGAGATCACATAGAGAAATCCTATTCACTCAGGTCTGTGGTTCCAGTATTTAGAAACAGGGTGGTCCACCCTAAAAGAATATTGACAACAAATATGACAATTCAAGCATAGATGTAGTGAATCAATCATTTACTTGTGAGCTTATTAGGACAAGTATGCAGAATTGTAACTGCAGTAAGAGACCGTCCAAAATCTGAATGAAGAAGTTTGTCTAGCACTTATTGTTTTCAACTAATCGACGTGAATAATTGGATATTATATCGAATGAGTAAGAAAGACAAGTAAAATTGTCAACAAACCTGGCTTGCAGTAGTAATCTGGGTCAATGTCACTACGACCAACAATCCAAAATGACTAGTTTCTGTTCCGAGGGCCGGAATTTTGAAAACCCTGTGAACTTTAGAGGTACTAAAGATTACCAAAATACATCTGAACCATTAAGTGTAGGTAGCACTGAGCACATAACAAACCCTAATGACAGTCCTGCCTAATGAGTAATGAATCAATTAGAAAATGGGTGATGAGGAGTGGCTGTTGAGTCTTGAGGACATATCTCAGGATAAATCGGGTTGGCTTGGTGGGTGTTGCACGCGTGAGTCCTGAACGGACAGGGAAGGTAGGCAAGGCAGCGCGCCCGGGCAGCGGTGATGCTATTGGGCGAGCGGCTCCTGGCCTCCTGTTAGTCCGGCGTTTCCTCCTAGAGTCATGCCGTCCGGGGGCGGCAAGTCACCGGCGAGGCAGGCGGCTGGGGGCGAGTAGAGATCGGAAGCGCGCAGCAGAACAGAGGGGAATCGGGGCCTGGGACGACCCAAAATCCCAGGGTGGGCCGGCCCACCATGGGCACCCTGTAGAGATACACACCCGAGCATCGAACATGCATTTTCAAAACTAATTTAGGAACATTTAGGTGACCAATTAAACAACTCTGCTTTAATAATATCAGATTCGTATTTGAACATCTAAGCTTGTTTAGCTTGATGTGTGGAGCAGTGTTATTATGACACGAAGCACGTATTCTGATCGTATAGTGATCATAAAAGGGGGAAACTCTAAGCATATTTTTTTAGCAAAAGAGGGTTTTCCCTCCGATTTCTATTAAAGAAACCACCACGGGACCAACATGATCAATTAAACCCTAAGCATGATCAATTAAACCGTATTATGGCTGTGCCATGGCAGATTTGAAGCTGCAAACCGAAGAAATGATATTTAGCATCCATTGTTTGCTTCAAACTAAGAACTAAATTCTAAGAGCTGAAAAGAAAGTAGAGTAACCAAGTTAAGATCTATTTTCTGGTTGAGATCAAAAAGTTGAGGAGATATGAAGTACCACCTCTGTTGCGGCACCGTGTAGGCATCGGGGGTGCGATGGTTGTCGGTGGTGTTGAAGCAGATCTACGACAGTAGACGGGTGCATCGGGGGATAAGTCCCGTTGCGGTGGAAGAGAAGGTCGTGTGAGCGGCCCCAGCAAAGAGGACGACGGCGCCGATGAAGCGAGAGGACGCGATGCAAGGCTATTGGTCCGTCGACGTGGATGAGAAACGTCCATCTCTAGAAGTGGATGACGCGGTCTTGGTAGGCGCTCCGGCATGGTGGACGGTGGCGATGGATGTGGTGGAGGACGGCGGTGATGGATGGGGTGGCGGACGGAGGCTGGTGTGGGATGGTGTGTTCTAGCGCGGACGGTGTATGAATGGGAAAATGGAGGGAGAGGTACGGGGAACCATGTTTTTGGGACGCGCCTATCTGAAATATGGGAAAGTTACGAACTTAGCCCCCGTTTAAAATTTGGACGTCTCGTTGGTTGGGGACAGGACGATAATCTCGCATCTCGCCAATATTTGCCAAGAGCGATTTCGGGCGAGGAGAGGGTGGTTGGCGCCCATGGTTGGCGCCCACGGTGTATGAACGGGGCTGATAGGTAGGGCGGTTGTGTCACGTCTGAGTGAAGTTACAAACCCGCCCCTATTGAAAATATTTGCCTACATCGATTTCGGCCGAGTCGAGTTTGTTTTGTAGCCCACCGTGTATGAATGGGGAATGGAGGGAGAAATAGAGGTCTTTCGGACGAGCTTGAATCAAATGTGTTTTGCCGCCCATGTTTGATGCCCACCGTGTCGGAATGGGCCCAGAGGCGGTCGTGTCACGTTTAATTGAAGTTACTAACCTACCCCTATTTAGAGAAGTGGAAATCGGGCCGATGGATTGTCCGTGTAATGGGTAGACAGTAATTTCCATCTCCCAAACACTTGGCTTTGGGCAGCCGATGTGGGAGTTGACATTTTTCAGCTTCTTTCGAATTTTGGGACACTAAGCATCCACGTTTACCTTGGCAACTAAATTCGAATCCATTTTGTATTCCTATATGAATCTTTAAAATCATTCTATGTGTTTTTATATATCTTCAAAAGGATGACAAAGATGTATTCCACTGTCATATATGAATATGGTTTACAAATGCCGATACTCAAATTCAGAAACTAGTATCTAGTTTAAGGTGAATTTGAATATTTGGAACACTTCATGTCCAACTCAAATGTCACAAGCAGCACAATGTGTACTCCCATTTAGATATGTACACAAGCGATGTATCAAGATTCAAATACCGAGTCAATCAACCAAGAATGTACAGAACTAACAGACATACAAACACTTATACAGTATATGGATCAATAATATCAACTAACATACATAAGCCAGGCCGCTGTACTTTTTTTTGGCTACAACAGCATCTTTTTTTAGCCAGCATCTCGGCCCTTTCCGATGCGTGCCACTTATGGTCCCTCTATACTACTACTATTGCTAATGCACATTCAGCCCGATTGGCATATTTGTTGGTCTGGCACAACAATCCAAATGAAATGTCTCTGAGTCTTATCAATTAATACAGACTTGTGCTCAAATAAAATTACAAACCAAAAAACAAAAAAATATATTATTACATGATCTCTAAAACAAATGGTTTGATTGATTACATGAATAGACAACACAAAGGTTATTCAACTATGGAAAGAACATTTCACCTATGATTTACCAAGTAGGAATTTAATTTCCTTTTTCCTTCAGGACCTTAACAATCTGGTTAGTCTCAGCTTGCTTCGTTTTGAAATCCACCAAATATTTAATGGTTGTCTTGAGTACTGCTTGTGATTGTGCTGTTTGCTTCCTCAACATGTCAACTTCATCTCTAAGTGCAGAAGCAGAATCTCTTTCTACCACTAGTTTAGCTCTAGAGCATCAGCAGTTGGAAATTCATAATGCACGATTGGGCCGGTGCCACTGCTGCGGGATGATGCAACGTCTATGGGGATCTCGCTCTTTGATCTTGGGCTAACCTGTTTTGCCATTAAAGTTCCGATTGGATTCAGAAAAGTTGAAGTTACCAAAACATCTCAACTGGGAGTTATAACAGCAAACTAGTTAAACAAACAAGGAATTAAAGAGTTCCAATTGGATGCTGAAAAGTACTCCCTCCGTCCCATAATGTAAGACGTTTTTTAACACTATGCTAGTGTCAAAAAACGTCCTATATTATGGGACGGAGGGAGTAGTTATTAACATCATTGTAACCCGCTGTTGCAGCAGCAAAGCAGTTAAACAAACAAGTAGATATTTAAGTTAAGGAAAACAGGTAATTCTTAATAGTAAGTATCAAACATATAGATAGCTGCAATCTACAATATGATTACTAGGCTGTGCCATTGTGTACTCAGTAGCAAACTAAACTAAGCCAAACAACGTAATTTAACAATTTTGCAATAAGTGGCTAACTAAAATTATGAGAAGCAGGTAACTGAACTTACGCTAGTTCTTTGTACAGGCACACTGCAACTTATTTTTGGCTTACAAGGTTGTACAAAGGAGTCCATGGCATCAATTTCTTGGATACGCAGTCCCAATACTTCTTTCTTCCCACACTACATGGGTAAGTCGAATGGTTAATCTGGTAAGATGGTGCGTCCTTGATATGTTATATGAGGACGTGTAGTCAGACTAGTTTTAGCCAAACACCATCACACTGGCTTTTACTATATATTTCATGCGATTACTTTTGGCATATCGAGATCTAAGCAATCTACAATAGGATGAAAAGACTGGCATCCTTCACATTATTGGCGAACTCAGTTCACAGAAACAAGCAATTCAACCATTCTGTGGGTAAATCAAAAGCGCCAATGGAATAATTTTCACTATCCAATCATACACGCAAAAAGGGGCAACACCACCATAGGGGCTAGTATGGGCGGCCGCCTCAGGTGGCTGGAAAGTGTGCACCTAGTTTGAGTCGTCCAGGTTGGCCCACGCTAGTTTTGTTCGTCCCAACGCACGAGAAGGCAATGTAAAAAATGAAGAAAAATGTTTCAATTTGGATGGGCCAATAACATAAGTGCAAGGCAGGCCCTATAGCAGGCTCGCGGCCCAAATGAGTGCCTCCCATATCGATCGACAGAAGGAAAAATCCCAATTCATTCGCTCCAGCCTCCAGTCTGGTTCGCTCCTAACCTAGCCGCCGCTGGACAGACCGACACAACACTTCCTCGCGCCCTCGTTGGAGGGCGGTCGCCGGGCTTCAAGCGAACGGAAGGACAAGAAGATGAAGATCCAACCCTGGGTGTAGCCTGCGTGGGAGGCAGCGGCGGCAGCACGGGCATGGCATCGAGCTTGCGCAAACGGACAGTCGCAGCTTGCAAGAGTAGCATGCGCAATGAGCAGGTACATCACATCCTTGATTATATCTAATTCAACTCTTCAATTTCTGGCCAATAGTTAAACCTGGCGGTGTTGTAAAACTGCTTGTATGTAGGGAATCTATGAGAAAATGAAACCAATTTCTACTTATTTTATAACTCCCCCAATCAATACTGAACTGACTGAATCTGATGTATCTAATCAAGTTTCCGGTGCAAACATACAAGCTCATGTTGTTCTTGAGCCTGAAGTGTCTAATGAACAGACCGCTAATGAAGGATTTGATGCAAACATTTTACATGATCCTGGTGATGAACATATAGTGTCTAATGAGGGATCTAATGCAAGCATTTTGCAAGCTCATTGAAGGATTTAGTGTCTAATGATGATCTACTATGTTGAGAGAGACAGAGATTTGCAGGCATTGATGACAAGCAAATTATAATGCATTTTCATAGCTTGAGGAAATGTCGAGGCCATCTACCAGAAAGTCCCTGTATCATGACAACATAGCATAAATACTTTTCTAATCTATTGTTTGAAACTATTGGCATACTTGTGCAGGATAGATATATTGATATGCAGTTTGCGCACTGGTTATATGTGCAATTACACTTCGATATTTTCAGCCAGAGAACGAATAATTCAGGCAGGTACAGACCATGTTTGTAGTCCTTGTACACCATGTTGCATTTTGTGTTTTTTGGTGCTTGCATCCTGTAGTGTTTATAATCTGAACTACTTTGGATCATTAGCTGGTTTTCAAAGTGCATGTAGCTTCACATTTCTCAAGTTATGTTGATTTACGGAGTGCAAGTGCCTTCGTATTTTTTAAGTTAAATGTTCGCCCCTGGTAACTTGAATTCGTGGATCAGCCACTACACGAATACCAGTACGAATTAAATGAAATGCAGGGACTTACGCTAGCTTGTTGTACAGGCTCGCTGCAGCTCTGCTTGCGCTTGGGATGTTCCATGTACAAGTTCATGTTACCACTTGCTTGGATGTGCAGGCCTTGTGCTCCTTGCATCCCCCTCTGCATTTTTGACACGGCGAATGGTTGATAAAATAAGAGGAATCGACCTTGATGTTGTACCGGAGGACAGATACTTACAAAGTTATACGGGTGTGCAGGATGTGTACCAGATCCCGTAGCCCCTTCATGCTTCGCTAAAAAATGGATTTGCTTGTTTCAGATGATATCTCCAGAAGAAACAAGAGTTAAAGTCAGAGTTGCATAGGCGTGTAAGCTAAGAGAGTAGTGAAAGGATATCCAAACATCGTTAGAACAGTGCACAAGGGAGTGATGTGTGGATACCTAGTTCGGGCCGGCGTTTGGGCATGCTCTCCTAGCTAGAGTGCGGGTCACTTTAGAACCGTTGAGGGTGATGCGCTGGCGTTGGCTGTCCGCGCACGGATGCAGATCTTGAGTGGCAGCGGAGCGCTATGATGCGGTGGACGAGACCGTTGGTGAAGCCCCAACGACCTCGGGGGGCGGAGGTGCGACGATGTGCTTGGTGAAGTAGCTCCGGTGCGCTGGGAGACGGTGTCGGTGAAGCACACCTGATGTGGTGGAACTTGGTGTCTGTGAGGCACGTCGGTTGCGGCGGCCGACGTTGTCGGTGGACCACTCGGTGCGGTGGACGAGGGCGTAGATGAGGTAGCTCCGGTGCGGTGGTGAAGCATGACCGTCGTCTTCGTCGTTGTCGTCCGGCACAGAAGTGGGGAACGGTGGGGAAAGAGACGAGACGAGGGGCGATTCGAGGGATGGTGGCGAATTAGGGATCTGAGCAATCTGGGCACGGAAGGGGACAGTGGAGAAGAGAGATTTTGCAGGTCTGGAATTGGGGCCACTAGATATTTCAATCCGAAACGTGGAAGCGCGAACTTATATTGTCGTCATCCTTTTTTTGGGGGGGGGGTGGGTGGCTGGGTGCTACGCGTCCGTCCGACACACGTGACCACCCCGACAGGACTACGCTTCGGTGCCTTAAGGCACCTGCCTTTGTGTCCATGACATGTGGGCCCAACAGGTGCCTGGCCCACATGTCAGTCACCCAAGGGTTGTTGCCTTTAAGGGACCAAAGCAGCGTCCACCCTGACATGGCCCTGGTCTGCCTAGTGCGCCTACATTTGAGAATGCAAACAAATCTTCTTTCATTTGCAAAAAGATCTGTATGTATTACCATGCCCATGTTTTCCTTGCAATAATTAGTCATTCGAAATGAGATACTCCATCCGTTCACTTTTGTAAGTCGTTTCAGACAACTTAAAATGAACTGTTTTGCACATTGTCTGAAATGTCTTCAAGGTCTTATAAAAGTGAACATAGGGAGTACTATAAATTAATTAATGAGGAGTTATTTGAAAAAATATCAAAACGGTACCCACGCTAACGTGGATTAGAGTGTGTCACATAATTAGTTATTTGAATTAGAGTGTGTGTCACATAGTTAGTTATTTGAATTAGAGTGTGTGTCACGTAGCAATCTCCAATTCTAACGTGGATTTCGCATTTCACTGTATCCAGGATACTTTTTTAATACAAATTCATATGTATATGATGAACACCATGGTAGTGAGAAAACTTTTGGATGGATTCAAACATATGACCTACAAAATAGCATAACAAATTGAGCCAATGTCAACTTTCCGAAACTTAGTATGGCAAGAATTCAAAATAATTACCCGTATGCCTGGTCCTCGGTTCAAATTTTACAATGTACACCGAATTGAAACATTGATATTAAGTCTCGTACTATGTACATTCAAATGTTGTTT
>NC_041381.1:597881228-597931860 GCF_002162155.2 Triticum dicoccoides
AACGCTATATACTTCCTGTATCGATCAATCTTCCTCTCCTAACCACCTTAGCAAGCTATCTGTTTCCAACACACGTTCATTCTTTCTCTCCATGTTTCGATTTCTAAGTCTCTCAACTACACAACCCCTTTTTCCACTCTTGTTACCAAATGTATTTACCTCACACACCCGCCATTGCACCCCATGCGGAGCTCTCTCTCTCTCCCCCCCTCTCCCTCTCACCCTCTCGCGCTAAATACATGCACTGCCTATCTAGCCCCCCAAACTCTCATGCGCACGAACACATGTTGAATATCTAGGTCACTCCCTCGAGACTGTCTCACTCTTTCTTCCGCACGGGGGGCCGCACTCTCTCAATCTCGCTCTCTTTATCTGAATCTCGTTTAACCTCGTTTTCTTTCACACACAAATGATATATCTCCCTGTTCGGGCCTCGATCGACACACTCTATACTCTCTCACACAGATTGTCTATCTAGGTCAGTCCATCCAAGCCGCCGCCACTCTTTCGACCTCATGGTGGGCCATGCTCACTCAATCTCTCTCTCTCTCTCTCTCTCTCTCTCTCTCTCTTTGTGTGTGTGTGTGTGTGTTTGTGTGTGTGTGTATGTCTCGATTTACCTCGCTCTTTCTCGGACAAAAAGGATATATCACCATGTTTGAGCCCAATTCGACCTATTCACATTGTATACTCTCTCACGCACATCGTCTATCTAGGTCACTCTCTCCAACCCGTCTCACTCTTTCGATCGCACGACGACCCTATGTGATCAATTGACCTTGCTTCCTCCCACGCACAAAATATATCTACACGTCTGTGACTGGATCATCTCTCAAGCTCTATCTTACAGCCCTCACCCTTACCAAAAGCTCAATCGGACAATATTTCTCCAGAGAATATATATTTTTTCAAGAATGTCGGACCACACTCACTTTGTCTCTCTATCTATATGTCTCTCGATTGACCTCACTTTCTCATACCGTATCTTCCACGTGTTGAATCTACTACCTCTCCATCCCTCGCAAAGTCGGAGCTATTTACATTGCGAGGGGCACTCCAACCTTGGATTAATTTGTGTAGGCATTTATTCCGGTCGGTTTAGATTATATTTTCGTAGCATTCGACCCACAACTACTCCAAACGCCGTTGCAACCCATGCAACTCCTCTAGTTAATTTCCCTCTGGCTTGGTCATCGCTCTCTCGCACGTCCTTTCTCACCTTCAACGTCGCACCATGGTATTATTGAAAAAACTATGTTGTTCTCTTTAATTATTATAAATAAGCTACAAAACTACACACCGATAGTCCACTTGGAATGGAACAAATTTCGACCCACAAATTAAAGTGCTACAAACTACACACCAAGGGGCCCACATGTCATGAAACAAATTTGGACCCATATACAAATTAAAAAATAAAGGACGAGGATCGAACATGCAACCGGACCTTCAAGCCGCACGTCAATAGGCAACATACATAGAATAGCAATGTTTGTTGTACCCCCTTTGTTCACATAATGTTTTTATATTACCACAACCTAATTAATGGATAACATGTAATATTATTTTTAGTACTATTCGCCTTCACTTACTGATGGGTTCCATGTGTGCTCTCTCTCTCTCTCTCCTCCCCTTCTGCGTTTAGACGCACGGGCAAACAGGAAGAACTCGCGGGCGATGTTGCCATTGACCATATCTGGACGCGTTCACAACTCACAAGTCACGGCACCAGTTTCACGTACTAGCAGCACTAGTCAGTGTGTATGTGCAATGCACGTAATTTGGAAGTATATTAAGTGCATGCGGATATTAACTACTAGGATATTATTTGCGTGTTGTCATGTCATTAGCACTATTTTTGGCATGAAATTAACTGTACGCTAAACGTGTTGAGCGCTTGACATTGAAGCAGTCTAGGTCATTGGATGACAAGGAATACATGTGGCTTGATGACGTTTTATATTTAATTTGATACGGCTCTAGCAGAACATTCAATCGATCAAACCATACATTTCGTTCAGTCCGACTCCGACTTTAAATTATACGACGATCGATATAAAATAAACGGAAATAATAAACGTTCGGATTTTAAGCATGGCAATCCGAACATTTTTCATGGCAAATTTAGATTACACGGCGGCGGCGGGGGCGTCTCGCGGTGGGAAGCGGCTCCTCTGCCGTGCTTTGTGTGTCGTCGGGCGACTGACCGACGGCGACGGCGGCGTCTTGCGCTGTTGTTGGCGTACTCCTGGACGTTGGCCTAGCTTCAAGGAAGGCCAAAATGTTCTGGACTTCGGAGCGAGTCAACTGGCGGGAGGAGGCGACTGGCGTTGGTGCAAGGAAGCGGTCGACGGTGGCCATCCATGCCGCTGAGGGGGGCACTGGCACCCGCGCACGGACAGGCGTTGTCAACGGCGCGGCGGAGACGTTCGTGTGCATGGGCACCGGCACGGGCGTGCACGTCAGTGCACGCGCAGGCGCATGTGCTGGCAGGTGCACGGGCACCGTCACGGGTGTGCCTGTCCGTGCACGCGCAGGCGCATGCACTGGCAGGTGCACGGGCGTGTGAAAGTCGGTGGGGACCTCGTGGAACCCCGTGACATCAAGCTCGGTGACAATGTGCTGCTCCCAGCCCATCAATGCCACGGGGATGGGCTCTGGCGCAGTCGGGGCGACGGGAGCCGGAACGGGAGTGGGGACAGGCGCAGCGTGTTCTCGCAAGGCCAGTTCAAGCTCGTCCTAAAGTGCCTTATGTTCTTGAGACTCCAGCTGGGTGTCTTCCTCATGAAACTGGAACACTAAGGGCAGACCATCGTGATGCAGCATGGCGTACGTTTAGGTCAGGCTAGTGGGAGGTAGACAACAGGAGAATCGGAGAGGAAGAGAGAGGATTGTAGCGATACCGGGTAGTGTCGGGTTGATTTTAAACTGCGGCGCCGGCGACATTAAAAGTGGGAGCAGTTGGGACGACGTGGGCGGCGGAGCCTGGTCAAAGGGCTCGCCTCCCAGTGAGTCTGCACAGCGGTCTGCTCGCATGCCTCCCTGACAGCCGGCACAGCGGTCTGCTCGCACGCCTCCCGTCGACCCACACGCTTGCTGGGACGGCACCTGCCGACGAGAAGCGGGGACTCGTGGCGGCACGTAAACGCCCGCGGTTTCTATAGTGAAAGTGGTCGCCTTAACGTGACACGTCTTTTCCCTCAAAAAAACGTGCCAGGTCTTTGTTCCAAAATACCTTGGCTCTTCATTTGTGCAACTTGTCATAAGCAACTTGTCTCGAATTGAAGAAAAAACTTACGAAGTAATATTTGTGCCATATCACGTGACCATGCTCAGTTTCAAGAATTTCTGCTCCCTTTTGGATTTTCCGAAATATAAAACCACTCAATTAATGTGCTTGTTTTCCTCAAAAATTGTGTTTACGAATGCATTAATTGCAATGCATGCATGCATAAAGTACATGCATTGGTCAATTTTCTCTTAATACTTGCATGTAATGATTTATTGCACCTTGAAATCTGAACATGTGATGGGGAACAACCAAATTGAGACTTATAAAATGGGAAAACTAAAATTTTCAGATAAGCCCTATAAATTGGAAAGGAGGGAGTAAAAGGATAATCCCTCCGTACCAGTGCATTGCCAGATATATTAACTCAAGTACTAGGCACGAACAAAAAAAGTACTAGGCACGAACAAACGGGCTCAATTCTGTGCTCATCCTGGTGTAGTAGTAGTAGTACTAGGCAATGCAGTTGACGGGTGACATTGACGAGCGGCGACCGAGGGAATTGAACCATGCTCGGCAAGGTAGGTAACGTTGTCTAGTTACTAAAGCATCCCTCCATTGTTCATCGGTAGTCATTATGGACCGGGGACATGAGGGGAATTTCCTAGGGCTGGAATTCTGGCCGCCAGATATTTCGACTTGAAACGCTGAGGCTCGACTGGTTGGGGTTGCCTAATGTGTGTACCACGCACGCCACCGAAGGACACGAGCCCATTTTTTTATTTTTTAGGATCAACACGAGCCAAGGTCTGGCTGCTACGCCATTGGGTCCTACCATTTTAGAATACGAAAGGAACCTTTTAAATTGCCGAACGAATCTATGTGTATTACAATACCCGTATTTTCCTTGCAAATACTAATCTCAACGTGGTAATTGATATATGACGAGTCGTTGAATTAGAGTGAATTTGTGATATAGTGATCTCAACGTGGATTTCACATTTCATGGTATCCCTAGTAAGTTTTCCAATGCAAATTCAAATTTAAAAGATGAACAATATGGAGGTGAGAAAACTTTGTATGTATCAAGCATATGACCACACACACACACACACACAGACACACATGCACGAACACAACAACAATCCAATAAGTATAGTGCATCTATTTTTCCAACCCATTCATGTATGAGACGAGTTCAAAAATACTCATTCTATTCCTAAATATTAGTCTTTTAGAGAGTTCAACAAGTGACTACGGACGGAGCAAAATGAGTGAATCTAGACTCTAAAATATGTCTATATACATCCGTATGTGCCAGTCCATTTGAAGCCTCTAAAAAGACTAATATTTAGGAATGAAGGGAGTAAAATGTAAGACATTCATGGTCCTCAGTTCAATATTTAAAATGAACATGAAACTGAAACATGAACATTAAGTCTAGTACTACAGTACATGCAAATGTTGTGTTTAGGCGGAGCTATGATTGTCGGGGGCAACCCCTCGACCTTAGATAAAACGCCGGAGCTCTGTTTAGGGTTGTTTAGATTATATTTGTTCCCACCCTCCCAACCACCGATTGGTTATGCACCGCCCACCCCTCCTCCCTGGGAGAATATCATGTGCCCCCATACCTTACATGCTATATGCCGATACGAGTTGCTTGGAGCTTGTAGATCTGAGATATAGTAGCTCACATGATGTGTCTTAATTTTTTTGCAGGAAACCTTGATGAGTTTGAGAATTGCACACAATTTGTACAAAAACTACTTAGATGCCCTTTGATCCCATATCCAACGACCTCGAAGCTCGTATCACCCAAGCATCTAAGATGAAGGAGGACATCATATTCTCATGTATGTAAGAATATCATGTCCCACCACACCTTAGATGCTTTGGTGATACAAGCTCTTCGGAGGCGTTGGATTTGTGACCCAACACCTCCTCGGTGGTTCGAATGGTTTTTTTGCAGAAAAGCCCCAAAAGAGTTCGGCCACTGCTTACAAGCACAAAGACTGCTCATATGCTATTAGATTTCAGATCAAACGACCTCCAAGCTCGTATCACCATAGCATCCTAGCTGCGATAGCACCTTATGTTTTCTCGCACGGGAGAGTATGAGGTGCTCCCGCACCATAGATTCTATGGTGATACGAGTTCACTGAGATCTAATGGCCCACAGTAGGAGGTTTGAATGTTTTTGCAATATATGGCTGATAGAGTTTGGGAAATGCACAAAAAGTACAAGTACTATGCACGTGCCATCTAATCACTGATCATACGACCTAGATGCTCATATCACTGTAGCGGGTAATTAAGCTACGGGGAGAACCTAATATTAGCACCGGGGAGCCGCTGGATCGAAGATGGAGTGTCACACATGAGGCCTGGATGTTTTATTTGCAAAAAAAAACTTTGGAGAGTTTGGAAATTGTGCATAATTACAAAGACTACTCCCAAGCCATTGGCTCTCACTTCCAACGGTGTAAAAACTCGTATCACCATAGTATCTAAGCTGCGGGGTGGATGTGATATTCTATGCCGCTGTCATTTTTGTTCGTAAACTTGCAAAATACATGTAACTCGTGTCGTTACTTGTCTAACCGCGCAAATTGTTTATTCAAAAAAACCATCCTACACTGAAATATCGGAACAACACACGGGGGTCCGACTTGTCATTAATCAAATTTGGACCTAAAACTAACAAATCTGAAAGACGAGATTCGAACTGGCAACCTGGACTACAAAGCGTAAGTCGATAGCCTGAAAAAACGAACGGTTATTGGTTTTGTCCCATAACTTGATTTTATACAGTACTTGCGTTGAGTAGAGTAGAGGGAGTGCCTCGTCAACACGTGCCTGACCATTGTCTCACTTACGGGTGGTCCCAGGTCTGCGATCTCAATCTCTCTTCTCTCCATCGTCTAACCTTTGCACGGGCAAACACGAAGAGCGACGCTAGCTTGCCGTGGTGTTATTACAACTAAAAAAAGCTTGGAAAATAGAAGAATCGCCTAGAACAAGAGACGTTGCGGCTGGTCGAGATGGAGCTAACCGTGCCACGTTTGCATGATGAAGCTGTGTGGCTAGTGGGGTGTTTTCGACCGACTGGCTGGGTCCCGAGGTTGAACTATAGGTACTACGTCTGATACAGTATATTTTTACACGCACATTTTTCCTCCGTGCCGAGACGTGGCACACCCTACCGCGCGGTTTCGGGGTCCTCCCGGGTGGTGCACGCATATATTCTTCCTGACGTGGGACGCCCTACCGCGCATTTTCTGGGTCCTCCTCGGTCGTAGCGCCGAAGCAAGTAAATGAGTCTTCAAATCACGAAAGACCACCTTTCCCGCCGAGTACATCAGTGAAGCACGATGGCTAGCTAGTTGGGCTAGTTCGGCCGATTAGCTAGGCCGCCGCCACATTTGTTTTTTCACCCCTTTTTTTATCTACTTGCGGGCAGGTAAATTTTAATATCCACCACAGCGTTGCTCTGGTGTTTGGGTGCGGCAGGATTTTAAAATTTTTGATTAACGGGAGCAGGCGCAGCAGGATTTTTATTTTTTTGATTGACGGGAGCAGGCGCGGTAGTAATTAGTTACGATGACTCCGCCTGTAAAAACCCACTGCTCCCTGATGTGAGAAGCCGTCGACTGGTGTTTTACCGTGGTGAAAACCAAAAGATTCCCCGCTCCTCAGCTGGCTCCCTCCGCCTTCCCGTAGATTGCATTGCCTTTCAGCCATTTCGCCCCCTTTGCTTCCTCTCCCCATTGCTTCTACCTAGTGCCATGGCGGCTGTCGGTGTCAAAACCGGTGGATCTCGGGTAGGGGGTCCCGAACTGTGCGTCTAGGCGGATGGTACCAGGAGATGAGGGACACGATGTTTTTACCCAGGTTCGGGCCCTCTCGATGGAGGTAAAACCCTACTCCTGCTTGATTAATATTGATGATATGGGTAGTACAAGAGTTGATCTACCACGAGATCAGAGAGGCTAAACCCTATAAGCTAGCCTATGGTATGATTATTGTTTGTCCTACGGACTAAAACTCTCCGGTTTATATAGACACCGGAGAGGGCTAGTGTCGGTGTCAAAACCGGCGGATCTCGGGTAGGGGGTCCCGAACTGTGCGTCTAGGCGGATGGTAACAGGAGACAAGGGACACGATGTTTTACCCAGGTTCGGGCCCTCTTGATGGAGGTAAAACCCTACGTCCTGCTTGATTGATATTGATGATGTGGGTATTACAAGAGTAGATCTACCACGAGATCAAGGAGGCTAAACCCTAGAAGCTAGCCTATGGTATGATTGTTGTTCGTCCTACGGACTAAAAATATCCGGTTTATATAGACACTGGAGAGGGCTAGGGTTACACAGAGTCGGTTACAATGGTTGGAGATCTACATATCTGTATCGCCAAGCTTGCCTTCCACGCCAAGGAAAGTCCCATCCGGACACGGGACGAAGTCTTCAATCTTGTATCTTCATAGTCTTGGAGTCCGGCCGACGATGATAGTTCGGCTATCCGGACACCCCCTAGTCGAGGACTCCCTCAGTAGCCCCTGAACCAGGCTTCAATGACGATGAGTCCGGCGTGCATATTGTCTTCGGCATTGCAAGGCGGGTTCCTCCTCCGAATAATTTATATAGAAGATTGTGAACACCAGGATAGTGTCGGGCTCTGCAAAATAAATTCCACATACCACCGTAGAGAGAATAATATTTACACAAGTTCAATTTGCTGACCTATTTTGTGGCGTGACGTCACACCACAACCAAGCTTTACTCGAATCGTTTTTATTATACCACCTCCGCGCGTTTAGCAAAGCGGTTTCCTTGGCACGTCTTGTCGAAGCAGAGATCATGTTCCCCTCATTCCGGGATTCCCATCAATACGGACGTGGGTAACCCAACCGTGCTCATTACCACGCCCCCTCCATCGAAGGCGGGTTCCAAACAGTCACGGGGACGGCTCTTGGTATTCTCCCTCTTTATAATGAGACCAAGGCCCGTTCTTTTTCTCCAATCCTCAATCGAATCCGCCCCTCGCCCCGAGTTCCAACACACAGGGCTCCAGATTCGAGTACTTTCGACCTTCGACAATGTCCGGCTCCGACGTACGAGGCCGGTGGATGCCTTCCTCCGTCACGGAAGAGGACGTGCTAAAGCTGAGAGACGCCAGGTACTTAACCTACGAGATTTCACATAGGTTGCCTGCCCAAGGGCAAGTTATTCCTACTCCCGAGCCCGTTGAGAGTGTCGTGTTCGTGTCTCACCTCCGTCGGGGTTTAGGCTTCCCGATGGATCCCTTCGTGAGGGGGCTCATGTTTTACTATGGGCTGGAATTCCATGACTTGGCTCCGGAGTCCATCCTCCACATCTCATCATTCATTGTCGTCTGCGAAGCCTTCCTCCGTACTACCCCTCACTTCGGCTTGTGGCTCAAAACCTTCAACGTGGAGCCGAAGATGATTGAGGGGCGTCAGGCAGAGTGCGGTGGGCCGGTTATAAGTAAGAGGGCCGATGCTCCATGGCCCGAGGGCTCTTTTCAGGAGGAGCTCGGCTTGTGGCAACAGGAGTGGTTCTATATCACCGCTCCCAAGGGCAGCAGGCAGAGGCTGCCGCCCGCCTTTCGCCCGGGCCCTCCACAATGACTGACGTCATGGGTCAACAAAGGGCTTGACTGGGGGCCGTCCAAAGACGTACCCCTTTTGCAGGGCCGGATTCGAGACCTCCAAGAAAGGGAGATCAATCTGGTCGTAGTGACACAGGTTATGCTGATTCGGCGCCTTCTGCCATGCAAACGTCGCCCTCTCTGCCTGTGGGAATTTAATCCAGAGGGACCACGAGCTCTCCAAAATTTCATGGGTTTGACACCTGTGGAGATGTACAAACTCTTCTTCGGATCACAAGAGATGCATCCGGACTTGACCGAGGACGCTGACCTAAGCTGCAGTCGCCCGGATTCTCAAGTAAGTAGCCCTGTGTCCGGACACATTGTCCATTCATCTATCATGGGTTTGCCTTTTAACCAGCTATCCCTTGGACAGGAGTGGATAGCGCAAGCAAAACCGATACGGTGTCCGCCCGCCCTTCCTGAGACCACGCCGGATCCCGTGTTAATCAAAATGTTGGAGGTTGCACCTTCGGAGGAGGGCGAAGGGGGGCACAGGGAAACTACCACCTCTACCAACGAGGCTTTCAGTAAGGGGGGGAATCGAGAATCCCTCCCTCTAGGGGGAGAAGAGGACCGCTTCCGAAGACCCAGAGGCCAAGGCCTCAAAGCGGGGAAACAAATCTGCACCGGAAGGTCCTGTGCCGGGAAGAGCCCCGGCCGCACAGTCTCCCCAAAGGAATCAGCCCTCCAGCGAGCCGTAAGTAAAAAAGGGGATGTTTTGTAATAGGGGACATCCCTACTTTATTTCTAAGGGTAACCGAAGTTTTCACCTTGTAGTTCGGATCTCAGCCCTTCTCAGCAGAGCTCATCTTCGGGGGACCTTCGTCCGGAGATGATGGAGAGCGAATCGCCTCCATCTACTGCCCCGTCGGGCGGGGCGGATGATCCTGAGGTGTCGTCATGGAGGGTCTCCCCGAGTCCGGCGAGGCCGGGGAGTTCGGCACCCACTGGAGTACGGCCGGTGGAGCTGCAGGATTTGCTCGAGAGGGCGTCTATCTCAGAAGATCACCGCACATTAATGAGTATGGTGATTGAAAGGATCTCATCCGCTGAGAACGGGTTGCATGAGGCCGTTGGAAGTTTGCTGACGGGGTTTGAGGTATGCAAAAAATGACATACCGTTTGACAGTGTTGCACATGGAGTGCGCCTTGTATAGATAGTAGCCCCTGAGACTTGGTATGCTGTAGAAAGCGACAGCGTGCGGAGGATCATAATCGCAGTTATAGAATGTCGCCTTTCCTATGCAGGTGGCGGAATGTTCGGTGGCCAGCCGGACTGATGGAGTTGCCGAACTGAAGCGGCAACTCAATGTTGCAGATGCGGACATCGTGCTGGTCAATAAACGACTTGACGAGTCACAAGGTAGGTGGTTTCTCCGCGGTCACCTAGTGAGGGAGCTGATGCCCGTTCCTTACAATTTGTATGCTTGATGCAGATGGTGCCGCTGCTGTGGAAGACCTTCGAGCAGAGCTAGCTTGAGCCAAAGAGCAAGCCATGAAAAGTGATGCGGCTGCCTCGAAGGCAGCGGAAGAGCTAAAAGCCGAAAAGGCTGCTCACTACCGAAGCAGGGAGGAGGTGGCCGGAATGGCCGTGAAATTAAAATATGCTACCGACCGCTATGTGGTTCTTGAAAGAGAACGCCGAGCGGAGCAAGAGGACCTGAAGAAGGCCGCCGCCGAAGCCAAGGATGCCCATTGTGCGATGCGGGCTATGAAGGAGGAACTGCGTCAGGCCGGAGACATTGCGGCTGGAAAGCCCTTTCTGCTACGTAGGAAGTTCACGTATCCGAAGTATGCTCAGTTGGGCCAATTGTGTGGTGCGGAGGATCCTTATCTGGATTTGGCGGCGAGTGCGGCGGACGCAGTCGTGCACTTCCGAAGCCAGAAGGATCACGAAATGGAAGAGCTTTTCTGGTCTCAATTCCATAGTCCGGAGCATCCGCTTCCGTTGTCCGATCAGTTGGCTGAGTGGGCTAAGCTGAATAGATTGTCCGGACTTGCCATGACGGATGTGGTGTCTCATCTGTGGCCAGAAAGGCCCAAGCCAGAGAGTTATTTTGGTTTGTTGCAGCAATTCCTTGGGGCGGTGCCACATATCGAGGCGATGCAGCGGTCGGCATGCATAGAGGGTGCACGGATGGCTCTCGCCCGTGTTAAGACATACTGGGCGGAGATGGATGCCACCGATGTTGCATCCCGGGGTTTGGATAAAAGCCGATTACCCGCCGAACACTATTTTGAGGAAGTCTTGCAGGGCGCTCGTTTAATAGAGTCGCAGTGCTCGAAAGATGTTATGTTCAAATGACATGTATGATTTGTGGGATCTTATTTATAATGTAACGCCTTTTTATACTTGTGCGTTCAAGTATTGAACTATCTCCTGTGCGGCCGTATATGTATGTATAACCTGAAAGATGGCAGTCTTTGGCTTCAACCCCCACGTACATGGTGCGGGGGTGTTTGCAAAAAAAAGCGCTTTTTCGCACTTAATCCAACGTCTTGGTCCTTTGAAGGAGGTGATAGCATAGCAAACTAGGCAACCGGACTATAATGCTTTATCACTTTCACTTAGCCATAGGAGCTCGATGGTGGGGATACTATATAGCCCCTAGAGGCACCGCGCTCTCCAAACTCGGGGCGCGTATGTGCCTGACCGGGAAGCGGTCCTTCGTCAAAGCGGAGGAATTCTAAACATTCCAGTAGTCGATCGAGTGGTTGACCAGTCTCTCGCTATATCATGACAATCAGTTTTCGGCTTTCTCTACTGAGGTGCTCGCCCGGCCAAACTAGGGCACAATCACAATAGTTCTCCTGGTGCCGCGTTAGCCGATGGAGCAGAACGTAAGGCAGCAAAACACAGGAGCCGGGAAAACCCAACATTTGACCAAAGACATGATTCGGAGCTGATGCATATAAGGCCTTACTCGAGACGCCGAACACTCCCTGAGGTATTCGGTCTTTATGATACCGGGCAGAACAATGCCCTAAGCCCCTAGTGTCCAGGTACGGGTGAGAACTTCTGACGCGGCCAATGCCAAAACGCCAGCCTCCTCCTCGGTTATGGTAGTAAACCGGGGGATGCGTATCAACAAGAGACAGTAAGAAAGGTTTACGCAAGGTCTTAATCTGAAAAGAATCCTTGCAATGGGTCCCTGCTGCACGTCTGCGCCTGTGTCTCCATTGTGCTGTATCCTGGACGGGTGTAGCACGTGCTTCATTTGTAAAAGAGAAGAACTTAGTTTGGAAAAAATATCATGCAAAATATGTATTTAAAATAAAGTATGATTTGGAAGATGAATAAAGTTGAGCTTTATTGGCTCTCATCGTTTATACGTGCAGCCCCTTGTAAAGAGGTATGCGGCTGGGAAGCCCCTTGTTTATTTATGCCGGACTCGCCTAACCGTGTCCGAGGTCTGAATGACCTGTTTTTAGGGGCTTTGACCAGCAAGGTCGGATTAATGTGTGGCTGTCAAGGCAGTCTCACGTTTTCCGTGGTCGAGGAACATTCGGAGTTACCCTTTAATGAGATTATGCCACGTGGACCGGGCATTTTAAGCGTAAGAGACGCGTAATGCGGTATTGCGTTAAAGCGGGCGAAAGCTTCGCGTCCCAGTAGTGCTTGATGGCTACTTTTGAGTGGGGCGATATGGAAAGTGAGCTTTTCGTGACGGAGGTTGTCGGATGAACTGAACACAACCTCTAGTAGTACAGAGCCTCTACAATTGGCGTAAAGGCCTGGCGTCACTCCTTTGAAGGAAGTGCTGCTACGGTGAATTTTGGTAAGGTCTATCCCCATTCTGCGGATGGTGTCCTGGTATAGTAGGTTTATATCGCTGCCGCCATCCATTAGGACTTGTGTGAATTGTAGTCCATTGATTATGGGATCCAATACCAAAGCAGTCCCTCCTGCGTTTTGAACACTTCTGGAGTAATCCTGATGGTCGAAAGTAATTGGTTTAAACATCCTATTTCGGGAATCTACTGGGGTGGATCGTGCGGCGCATGTTTTAGCAGGTGCCGCACTATTTTTCCTTGTTATCACATGAAGTGAGTTCACTGTTTTGACTTCTAATGGGAAAGTCTTCTGTTTTCCGGCGTGCTGCTTGTGGGGTTCGTCGTCGTCGTCGCTTGGTGTGTCGAGCCCCTTGTGTTCGGCATTAAGTCGGCCGGATTGCTTGAAGACCCAACAATCTCTGTGGGTATGGTTTGCAGGCTTCCCGGGGGTACTATGGATTTGACATATCCTATCCAAGATTTTGTTTAGGTTGGATAGCTCCTCACTGTTGTCCTTAAGAGGCAGTGTTTTATTATTCGGCCGAGAGCTTTTGAATCCGGTGTTGACCGCCGTGCTATTTGGGCCATTTTCCTCATTCCGGCGTTGATCTTTTCTGCGTCGTGATTTCCCATTTCCATCCCTGACCTCGGATGTACTCGTGTCGCTGGTACTACATCTTGCCAGCCAGCTATCTCCCCCGCGCAAAAGCGGGTCATGACGCTTGTTAACGTGGCCATTGTTCTTGGTTTTTCCTAGCCGAGGTGTCTGGCGAGCCATTCGTCTCGGACGTTATGTTTAAAGGCTGCTAAGACTTCGGCGTCCGGACAGTCGACTATTTGGTTCTTTTTGGCGAGGAACCTGTTCCAGAATTTGCGTGCTGACTCTCCGGGCTGTTGAGTTATGTGACTTAAATCGTCTGCATCCGGAGGGCGGACATAAGTCCCCTGAAAATTTGCTCGAAATGCATCCTCGAGCTCTTCCCAACTTCCAATGGTATTTTCTGGGAGGCTTTTGAGCCAATGCCGAGCTAGCCCTTTGAGCTTGAGGGGTAGGTATTTTATGGCATGGAGATCGTCTCCTCTGGCCATATGTATGTGTAGGATATAATCCTCAATCTAGACTCCGGGGTCTGTTGTTCTGTCATATGCCTCTATGTTTACGGGTTTTAATCCCGCTGGAAATTCATGATCCAGTACCTCATCGGTGAAACATAGTGGGTGTGCGGCGCCCCTGTATTTAGGTGTGCCGTTGTCTTCAAACATTTGGCGGGTTGTGTTGCTCCCTGGAGTCTTCTTTTTTGGCCCATAGATGGACCTGACCGGGCCATCCGTTTTGCGAGGATCCTTATTTGGATCGTGTGCCGACTTGTGTGCGGCACCGCTTGCCGCTCTTAGCCTGTCATTTGGTCGTCTATCTGGCCAGGCAGCCTCTTTCTTTTTTGACTGTGGGGGATCTACGGCATCCTCGACAATGAAAGCACCAATGCCGGTGTCAAAACCGGTGGATCTCGGGTAGGGGGTCCCGAACTGTGCATCTAGGCGGATGGTAAAAGGAGACAAGGGACACGATGTTTTACCCAGGTTCGGGCCCTCTTGATGGAGGTAAAACCCTACGTCCTGCTTGATTGATATTGATGATGTGGGTATTACAAGAGTAGATCTACCACGAGATCAAGGAGGCTAAACCCTAGAAGCTAGCCTATGGTATGATTGTTGTTCGTCCTACGGACTAAAACCATCCGGTTTATAAAGACACGGAGAGGGCTAGGGTTACACAGAGTCGGTTACAATGGTTGGAGATCTACATATCCGTATCGCGAAGCTTGCCTTCCACGCCAAGGAAAGTCCCATCCGGACACGGGACGAAGTCTTCAATCTTGTATCTTCAAAGTCTTGGAGTCCGGCCGACGATGATAGTTCGGCTATCCGGACACCCCCTAGTCCAGGACTCCCTCAGCTAGGGTTACACAGGTCGGTTACAATGGGAGGAGATCTACATATCGTATTGCCAAGCTTGCCTTCCACGCCAAGGAAATTCCTATCCGGACACGGGACGAAGTCTTCAATCTTGTATCTTCATAGTCCGGGAGTCTGGCCAAAGGTCATAGTCCGGTCATCTGGACACCCCGTAATCCGGGACTCCCTCAGTAGCCCCTGAACGAGGCTTCAATGACGACGAGTCCGGCGCGCAAATTGTCTTCGACATTGCAAGGCGGTTTCCTCCTCTAAATACTTCATAGAAGATGTTGATCACAAGGATAGTGTCCGGCTCTGCAAAATAATTTCCACATACCACCGTAGAGAGAATAATATTTACACTAATCTAATCTGCTGACGCATTCCGTAGTGTGATGTCATGCCACAGCCAAGCCTTTATTCGAATCGTTTTACTGTCCCACCTCAGCGTGTTTAGCGAGGTGGTTTCCTTGGTACGTCTTGTCAAAGCAGAGATCGTGTCCCCTTATTCCGGGATTCTCATCAATACGGGCGTGGGCAACCCAACCGCGCCATTAATCGCGGCGCTTGTGAGATAAGCGAGTTTTACTAGGCTGGTGGGGGCTCATAGTTTCGGCCGCCCATATAAGGGGATAAGGATCTACCCTTTCCATCTACGCCTTCTTCCTCCTTCGCTTATCCATTCCTGTGCACTAGAGCTCCAGCGCCCAAGTTCGCACTTCCCACCTCAACCTTCTCCAATCATGTCCGGAGCGGGAGGTAGATGGATGGCCTCCACTGTCACGGAGGGGCACATCAAAAAGTTGAGGAAGGCCGGGTACTCGTCTAACGACATCGTGCACCGGCTTCCAGATGAGGGGCAACTCATCCCCACCCCCAGGCCGCATGAGAGGGTCGTGTTTCTCCCCCATTTCCTCCGCGGACTGGGCTTTCCTCTTCACCCATTTGTCCGGGGGCTCATGTTCTACTACGGCCTGGACTTCCATGATCTGGCCCCGAACTTCATCCTCAACATCTCGGCGTTTATCGTCGTGTGTGAGGTCTTCCTCCGCATCCAGCCCCACTTCGGCTTATGGCTGAAGACCTTCAATGTCAAGCCAAAGGTTGTGGGCGGCCGACAAGCGGAGTGCGGAGGCGCGATGGTGGGCAAGATGGCCAACGTCACATGGCTCGAGGGATCCTTTGTGGAAACCATCAAAGGGTGGCAATCGGGGTGGTTCTACATCACTGAGCCGCGTGACCCTGAATGGGCAGCGGCCCCCGAGTTCCAATCTGGCATCCCCACGCGGCTCACCTCATGGAAAGAGACGGGCCTGTCATGGGGTAATCTGGAAGAGGCAACCGGACTCCAAACCTGTGTCCAGAACCTGATGGATAAGAAGGTTAAACTCGTCAACGTAGTCCAGGTTATGCTCTTCCGCCGGATCCTCCCGTGTCAACGGCGGGCTATCAATCTGCGAGAATTTGACCCGGCTCAGCACCAAACTCTGTCCAGGCTCTTCGACACAATGCACGAAGATGCTTGGAAGGTGCTTTTCAAGAGCTCCGAGGTCCACCCTCCCACTACCGAGGATCGCGGATTCTACGCGAAGCGCCAAGCCAGCGTGGTAAGCTTAGTTTACCCATTACAGGGTATTTGTTTTTCATAGTTTGACTCTATGCGGGATCTAAACCACTATTCCTTTAACAGGACTGGTAGAAGAAGGCCGGACAGATCAACTGTCCAGCTCCTTTGCCCGAAGACCCAGCGGACGCCCGTTTCGCAAAGCTGCTGGTTCCGGCACCCCACGTGGTGCCGGAGAAGAAGGCCAAGAAGAAGGCCACGGGGACTCGAAAGAGTTCCCTACGCCCGGTGGTGTCGGACTCATCGCCCGACGACCCCGAGACGCCCTCCGCCTCCGAAGATGAGGAGGAGGAAGAAGAAGCCTCTTCCCCTCCAGCGGGGGGAGGAAAGAAAAGGAAGGCCGCCCCAACTGGGGAGGCCGAAGGGTCCAAGAAGGGGAAGACCCTTCTTCTGGACTACACCTCCGACACCGACAACGGCGGAGAGGAATGGCCATCCAGGGTCAAGCCCCTGGCAAAATCGTAAGTATCCGGATACCAGAATAACTTGTGGTGTTCCTCTATTGTACAGTACCTTCTGACGCCGAATTCAATTATGCAGTCCGCCCAAGGTTCAGCTCGGCGATTCGTCGAGCGGCTCCATGGACTCGTCGGATGTGAATAGCGCTTCACTCCCGACGGCTACCTCCCCCCGCCCTACGGACGATGCCGAGGTGGAGTCCCAAAAGGGGCTAAACCAGGAGGAGGTGGTCCTGGAGGCGCTGCAAAGCGACCTCCCGGACTCCAAGCACAAAGGGGACGAAGCCCCAGAGGGATCTAAGTCCGGCCCTGGGTCGGACACCGCTCCGGAACCTTCAGTGATTCCGGAGTCCGGCAGGCGGCCCCCTTGCAAGAAGGGCAAGCCTATGACGCCGGCGGCCTCCGTCCAACCAGAGGCGCCGGAGAATTTGCTGGAGGTGCTTAACGGCGCCTCCATCGACGAGGAGCACCGCACTGTCATGAGTGCGGTGATCCAGAAGGTTCAGTCCGCCAAGAGCGGGTTGACAGAAGCCTGTGCTAGCCTTCTATCAGGCTTTGAGGTATGTATTTAAAACATATGAAAATGGTACCGCATAGACAGTAGCCCCTGATGCTCAGTTTGGTGTTCGGAAGGAAAAGCTGGACTGAGGATCTAAAAAAGATATACGCGGGAGTCTAACATAAATATGTCAATATAGGAATGCAGGTTGCGCTGCTGACCTATGCCGCACTGACTGCAGAGTTCGATGCATTGAAGTAGAGCCTCGAGCGGTCCGAGAATGAGCTAATCTTGCCAAGAAGTAGCTCGAGGACAACGAAGGTATGTAGTACCTTATGTAAGTATATAAAAATACCTGGTTGCAAAAATGACAGGACCAACATGAATGTTACAGGGGCCACAACCAAGGTGGCGACCCTAAAGGAAGCGCTTTCCAAGGCCGAACACGATGTGGCTGTGGAGCGCACGGAGCGAGAGAAACAAGAGGCGCGGGTGGCAGAGGTGCGACAAGAGCTCAATGCTCTTGTGAAATGAGAGTTTAGAGCTTGACTCGAAGACTCAAGAGTTCGAGCTTGCCTCGGCACTTGAAAGCGCCAAATCTGCCAAGGCCGAAGCCCAAAAAGCCCTCCAGGAAATTGAGGCGATGAAGAAGATTGTGGCGGGTAAGGCATTCTTTATGCAAAGCAAGCACGCGAAAGTAAATTACCTGTTACTTACCCGAATCCGGAGCTCTCCAGGAGCATTCGTAGATCTGCCCCACAGTGTATCCGACGCCGCCGCATTCTACCGGGCCGAGGAAGGGAGCTCGACAGAGAAGGTGTTCTGGTCCCAGTATGCTGAGGCTGGACTCCCGGTGCCCCTGAGCGACCAGCTGAAGCAGCTGGTCGAGCTTCATAAGGCAGACGAACAGGCCATGAAGGGCCTGATAGGCCGGCTATGGCCTAGGGAGGCCATGCCTTTGAGTTATTTTGGGCTGGTGCGGTGGCTGGTGGATGCTTGTCCACGGCTTGAAGTCATCAGGCGCTCCGTATGCATCGAAGGCGCCCGTAGGGCTTTTGCCCGTGCTAAAGTGCACTTGGGCAAGCTGGATGCTGAGAAGCTGGTGACAGAAGGGCCACCGGAGGGGAAGGAGCATCGTCGGCCCGAGATGTATTATGAGGGCGTCCTGAAGGGTGCCCGTCTTGTAGCGAATGAATGTACCAGGGATGTAATTTTTGAGTAAACTTGCTCATTTTTATCCTGTGCGCTGAAAACTTGTTCATGTGCGCTAAGCAACGCTTTTTGAATTTAAAATATTACCTTCTGTGCGGCCGTTTATTAAATCTAAGAGATGCAAGTCATCTGCTTCTGCCCCCATGAAACGAGTGTTGGGGTGTTCGGGATAAACTTGAGCGCTCTTGTTCCCATTCTTGGGTCCTTTGAGGGAGGCGCTCAGCACAACGAACAAGGCGATCAGACTTATAATGCTTTATCACTCTCACTTAGCCATGGAATTCTATAATTTTAAATTTCAGCGAAGCCCCTAGTATTCGGAAGATCGAGTTCGGGGCGCTATCCATGCCTTAGGCCGGATAAATCCGGCTCCTCGCTCGAAGCGGCATAAGTCTTTAGGGACTCGAAAAACCTCTCGAACAGCGACCGGTCTCTCGCCCTATCATGACGGTCAGTTTTAGCTTTCTCTACTGAGGTGTTAACCCAGCACAACTGGGGCACGATCGCAGTAGTTCTCCCAGCGCTACCTTAGCCGACATAGCGGAACGTAAGGTACCAAAACATGGGAGCCGGGCAAACCCAACTATTGACCCAAGACATGATTCGGAGCCGATGCATATAATGCTATAAGTTCGGGGTGCCGCACTCATAAGAGTGTTCGGTCTTCTCACACCATATTCTGGGGAACTTAAGCCCCTGGTGTACTGGCCGTACCAAAGTGTACGGTTGCATGATGTCATGACTGAACACATTTACATGAAAAATGAATGCAATAATAGACAAGAGCTATGTATTGTTTATTAAAGGGCTGCTATGATAGCAGAACGATACAAATAGTGCGATAAGCAAGAGATGGGATTATTTGACATGTCCCCCTCCAGGGGCAAGCTGCAAAACTTTAAGTAAGACACGTATTTAGCTCGTTATAGAGACCACCTGGACGTTCGACGTGGCTTGCTGTCTCCCTGGCTGTTGCATCGTGTGTTCGGCGATTGGATTGCCGGACAGGCCTTCCAAAGAGTGGAGTCCTAAAAGTAAGAAAAGAGAAACGACAATATCGGGAGCCCCTAGTGCGGTTGAGCCGCCTTCTAGGCATGCCGTGGTTGTGCCCCTCCCCTGATGCCCATGGTACTTCCAGAGCGTAATTATGTACGCGTGGTACTGGTTTCGCAATCTCGCGAGGGCTGGGGTTGGGGCCGCACTGTTATGCTTGCTTGGAATGTGCCGGACGGTCTTGTGGTAGGTTACTCCTGGCGCGCTTGACGGTGTCCGGACGTTTAATAGCCGGACTGTAGAATTGCCTTGAGAGGCTACTTTGTACTTCCACCGCGAGGGCCGCCGTGTGCTCCTCTGTTCGGAGAGAGCGTTCGGTATTTCCATTGAACGTAATGACTCCACTAGGGCCTGCATCTTGAGCTTGAGATATGCGTAGTGCGGCACCGCATTGAATTTTGCAAATGCGGTTCGCCCGAGCAGGGCATGATAGCCACTGCGGAATGGGACTATGTCGAAGATTAACTCCTCACTTTGGAAATTATCCGGGGATCCGAAGACCACTTCAAGTGTAACTGAGCCTGTACAACTAGCCTCTACACCTGGTATGACGCCTTTAAAGGTCATTTTTGTGGATTTAATGCTTCAGGGATCTATGCCCATTTTCCGCACTGTATCCTGGTAAAGCATGTTCAGGCTGCTACCGCCGTCCATGAGGACCCTAGTGAGGTGAAATCCGTCAATGATTGGGTCTAGAACCAATGCGGAGAATCCGCCGTGACGAATGCTAGTGGGGTGGTCCCTTCGATCAAAAGTGATCGGGCAGGAGGACCATGGGTTGAACTTTGGGGCGACTGGCTCCAACTCATATACGTCCCTGAACGCACGCTTCCTTCCCTTTAAGTGATGTGGGTTACGTATATCATGTTCACCATCCGCACTTGTGGGGGGAAGCCCTTCTGTCCTCTTTTGTTCGGCGGCCGGGGCTCCTCCTCGTCATTGCTATGCAGCCCCTTGTCTCTGTTTTCGGCACTTAACTTGCCTGCCTACTTGAACACCCAACAATCCCTGTTGGTGTGATTGGCTGGTTGTTCAGGGGTGCCGTGTATCTAGCACGAGCGGTCGAGTATCCGATCTAAACTGGATGGGCCCAGAGGATGTCTTTTGAATGGCTTCTTCCGCTGACCGGGTTTAGAGCCCCTGAATCCGGCATTAACTGCCGTATCCTCAGTATTGTCGCCGTTAATGCGGTGCTTGTGCTTGTTGCGACGCGACCTGCCATTGTTGTCCTTGGTATCTGAATTACCCGGGCTCTTCGTCATGTTATTACTACGAGCTAGCCAGCTGTCTTGTCCCGTGCAAAAGCGGGTCTTGAGTGTTGCGAGGGCTGCCATGGATTTCTGCTGTTCCTATCCAAGGTGCCGGGCAAGCCATTCGTCAGGGATATTATGTTTGCAGGCTGCGAGAGCCTCTGCGTCCGGACAGTCCACTATTTGATTTTTCTTGGTTAGGAACCATGTCCAGAATTGTCTGGCCGATTCCTATGGCTACTGAATTATGTGGCTTAGGTCATCGGCGTCTGGCGGTCGCACATAAGTGCCCTGGAAGTTGTCGAGGAATGCGGATTCCAGGTCCTCCTAGCAACCAATTGACTCTGCTGGCAAGTTGTTAAGCCAATGCCGAGCTGGTCCTTTAAGCTTGAGTGGGAGGTATTTTATGGCGTGTAGATCATCACTGCGGGCCATGTGGATATGAACGAGATAATCCTCGATCCATACCGCAGGATCTGTTGTGCCATCGTATGATTCGATGTTTACGGGTTTAAACCCTTCGGGGATTTGATGATCCATTACTTCATCTGTGAAGCATAGTGGGTGTGCGGCGCCTCTGTACTAGGCTATATCACGACATAGCTCATATGAGCCTTGCCTGCCCTCTTCGGCCTGGCCGTATTTGCCATATCAGGCGTAACGGTTATCGTCACGTGTCGTGGGGCACCCATGCGATCCGTAGATCAATGTTGTTTGCCTTGCCTTGTCCTCCAATATGTCTCGCAGGTCTGGCGCGTTTCCCCGTGCCTTGGTACTTTTTGAGTGGCGCCGGGGTGAGGCTTGAGTTGAGGGCCGAGAGGCCTCTCTGTCGCGGCCACGGGGTGGCCGATCGGCCGCATCATACGCTGGTGATGTAGGTTTAGTTGCTTCCTCCTCTAGTTGGGGTAGCAGCCTGCGCTTTGGGTAGCTCTTGGAGGGGCGTTCGAGTTTGTACTCTTCGGCTGCCAGGACTTCAGTCCATTTGTCGGCTAGCAAATATTGGTCAGCTCTAAGCTGCTGCTGTTTTATTTTGAGGCTGCTTGCTGTGGCTATAAGCCTGCGTTTGGAACGCTCTTGTTCGACGGGATCCTCAGGCACGACAAATTCGTTGTTGTCGAGGCTTGCCTCGCCTTCGGAGGGAGGCATATAATTGTCATCCTCGACCTCTCTGTCTGCCGCTCTCTCATGAGGGCTGGCTTCCCCATCCTCCTGCGCTGAATCCTGCTGGAGGTGGTTATCTTCGGCACTATCCGGGGTGTTATTGCCTCCAGTGTCGGACTCGCCATTTTTTGCTTTGGCGGGATTTAGAGCGGCGCCGGTGACGCCGGCGCTTAGGTTGTTTCTTGGAGGGGTCATCCTCCATTTTGCCATCGCCATTCCCTTCTTTTGGGGTGTCCACCATGTATATGTCATATGACGAAGTGGCTTTCCAGTGCCCTATAGGCGCTGGTTCTTGGTCGTCTCCTTCATTGGCGTCCATACCGTCGATGTCTTCGGAGTCGAAGTCGAGCATGTCGGTTAAATCGTCGACAGTGGATACGTAGTGGGTGGTGGGTTGGTTCTGAATTTCTTCGTCTTCCGCGTTCGAACTCTGCTGACCATAGTCCGGCCAGGGCTCTCCTGATAAAGAGAGAGACTTTAGTGAATCCAGGATGTCGCCGAAGGGCGAGTGCTGAAAGATGTCCACGGCGGTGAACTCCATGATCGGAGCCCAATTGGGTTCGATCATAAGGGGTGCGGAAGATTCGGGTTCCGGAAAGGAGTCCGACACCTTGGAGTGAGCTCTGCTAGGGACGAGATTGGTGTTCGGCTCGATCGCCGTAGAGATTGCGGCCCCCGAGGCGGCGTCTAGCCACACATCCTCGACCGGCGCAGTCGGCTCCAAGTTGAGGGTCAGAGCAGACACCTGAGCGGTGCTCTGGGCACTGTCCGTCGGCAGAGCTAGATCATGCCCATCGTGACGGCACGGCGCGCTCGGCTGTGGCTCGAATCCGTCGAAGATCAAGTCTCCGCAGATGTCAGTCGTGTAGTTCAAACTTCCAAATCTGACCTGATGGCCAGGGGCATAGCTTTCGATCTGCTGCAGATGGCCAAGCGAATTGGCCCGCAGTGCAAAGCTGCCGAATACGAAGATCCATCTGGGGAGAAAAGTCTCACCCTAGACCGCGTCATGGTTGATGATCGAAGAAGCCATCGGGCCTAAAGGTGACGACACAGAGGAACCCTCAATGAAAGCACCAATGTCGGTGTCAAAACTGGCGGATCTCGGGTAGGGGGTCCCGAACTGTGCATCTAGGCGGATGGTAACACGAGACGAGGGACACGATGTTTTTACCCAGGTTTGGGCCCTCTCGATGGAGGTAAAACCCTACTCCTGCTTGATTAATATTGACGATATGGGTAGTACAAGAGTTGATCTACCACGAGATCAGAGAGGCTAAACCCTAGAAGCTAGCCTATGGTATGATTATTGTTCGTCCTACGGACTAAAACTCTCTGGTTTATATAGACACCGGAGAGGGCTAGGGTTACACAGGGTCGGTTACAATGGGAGGAGATCTACATATCATATCGCCAAGCTTTCCTTCCACGCCAAGGAAAGTCCTATCCGGACACGGGACGAAGTCTTCAATCTTGTATCTTCATAGTCCGGGAGTCCGGCCAAAGGTCATAGTCCGGTTATCCGGACACCCCCTAATCCGGGACTCCCTCAGCGGCGCAGCAGATCACGGAGTCCGAGGTGAGGCGCCTGACACAGGAGCTCCATGCCAAGGATGCGGAGCTCAGGACCAAGGAGGAGAGGAGTGCCATGCTCCTCCGTTATGTGCGGGAGTTCACGGAGCTTCCCAAGCGGCAGGCGTCCACCACAAAGATGCTCGAGGCGTCGGCGGTGTTGCTGCAGAAAGTGGGAGATACGATAGGCCGTCAGGGGAGCCGGCTGGAGCACGAGCGGGCCGATCGTGACGAGGTCCAGGATCGCCTCAGCCACTTGGTGAATCAAATTGCCACACACGTGTTGCGGCTGCGCAATGCCTACCGTCGGGCCAGCGCGACGATGCCGGCCGTCGGGCTAAACCCGTTCGACCACCCGGTTGACTTCAACGAGCTGCGGCTTCCTGACCTGGTCTCCTTCTTCACCTATATCTCCAAGGAGCTGAGCCGTCTCCGCGCGATGGTGGGGGCTGAGCTGGACAAGGAGGGGTTGCGCGCTGCCGTCGCCATTGCCGGGCAAATCCTTTCAGGGCTCCATCACCGGAATCCATTCGTGCCATTGGACGCCGTCTTTGACGAGCTGGCTCCCGTTGATCGGGAGCGGGCTCTGCGGACGGTTGCACCCTGCATCACCAACGTCATGCGTCTCGAGAAGTAGAGGGACTTCGGTGGTGTTTAGGCGCCCTCTGCATGGGCATGTCCATGTCTCGGCGCAACATGACCGTTGGATCAAACTCAAACGGTGCAGATCCGTCACTGTAGCACAAAGCGTGTGGGTGTGTTTGGTTGCATTCTCATCTCAATATAGTTATTTCCTCTTCGTGTATTTTTGTCAACCTACTAGTGTGGACTCATGCACCCCTCATGCACTCTGCCAAACACCCAAAAGTGTGTCGAGAAGGGAACTTTTGCTGCCATCCCGTGCACCCTTCATACACCCTTTCTAACACTATAGGATGTAATTCATATGGTTCATGTTTCGTGGAGTACTGTAGCACCGTACTCTCCGTGCGTTGTGGACCTAGTTCACCGTTCATTCTCGACCGGACAGTCGAAAAAGCGGTACTATGTTACATATAGGAGTAGTTGACATGCGCACAACACAACAACAAGATTGTGTAGTACTGACGTATGAACCACTGCACATGCCTAGTAGTAGGAGCACTGTGTATGTTCAAGTGGTTGTCGTGTTTCGCACTCCTCCGTCGTAAGAGTGGAAACGCTTGCTGTAATCATTTTTTTCTTCAGAATGAAAAACAGTGGACACGCTCTACTGTGCGGATCCTCCTCCAGCCATGCACTAAATTACTCACTTTCGCCGACGTGTGGGACAGCCAGCACCTGGGTCCACCAGCCATGCACTAAATTACTCTGTAGTAGAGTGACGGTAGACTACCCCGATCGAACCACCGCAGTAATGCCCAATGAGCCGTCAAATCACAAAGCCCCCTCCTTTCCAGCAGTAAGTTGGACGGACGAAGCAACCATCATTTCACTCTTATCTCTCAGCTTCCTCTCTTGAAGAAAACCCCCACTCGCTTTGCTTCTCCCTCATCTCGTTCCTCCTTTCACTCTTCTCTCTCAGCTTCCTCTCTTGGATGGAAGCCGGAGCACCGGCCGACGTGATGTCTATGGCTCTGGCCAAAACCGTCGAGGCTCATGGTACAAAGAAGCGCAAGCACCCCGCCAAGACTACCACAGACAAGCTCAAAGCCATCGCCCTGTCCAAGCCCCCCTGTCGGTGTCAAAACCGGCGGATCTCGGGTAGGGGGTCCCGAACTGTGCGTCTAGGCGGATGGTAACAGGAGACAAGGGACACGATGTTTTACCCAAGTTCGGGCCCTCTCGATGGAGGTAAACCCCTACTCCTGCTTGATTAATATTGATGATATGGGTAGTACAAGAGTTGATCTACCACGACATCAGAGAGGCTAAACCCTAGAAGCTAGCCTATGGTATGATTGTTGTTCGTCCTACGGACTAAAACTCTCCGGTTTATATAGACACCGGAGAGGGATAGGGTTACCTAGAGTCGGTTACAATAGGAGGAGATCTAAATATCATATCGCCAAGCTTGCCTTCCACGCCAAGGAAAGTCCCATCCGGACATGGGACAAAGTCTTCAATCTTGTATCATCATAGTCCGGGAGTCCAGCCAAAGGTCATAGTCTGGCCATCTGGACACCCCCTAATGCAGGACTCCCTCAGTAGCCCCTGAACCAGGCTTCAATGACGACGAGTCCAGCGCGCAAATTGTCTTCGGCATTGCAAGGCGGGTTCCTCCTCCGAATACTTCATAGAAGATGTTGAACACAAGGATAGTGTCCGGCTCTGCAAAATAGTTTCCACATGCCACCACAGAGAGGATAATATTCGCACAAATCTAATCTGCTGACGTATTCCGCAGCGTGGCATCATACCACAACCAAGCCTTTATTCGAATCGTTTTTTACTGCCCCACCTCAACGTGTTTAGTGAGGCGGTTTCCTTGGCACATCTTGTCAAAGCAGAGATCGTGCCCCTTATTTCGGGATTCTCATCAATACGGGCGTGGGTAACCCAACCGTGCCATGGGTATGACTTCTTAATTGAAAGTGAATCCCAGACGGTCACGGGGAGGGCTCTTGGTATTCAAACCCTTTTGTAAAGGTCACCAAGGATCGACTCCTTCCTTTCAATCCCATCAAATCCGCCTCTCGCCTCGAGTTCCAACACCCAAAGCTCCAGATTCAGGCGCTTCGGACCTTCGACGATGTCCAGCTCCGACCCCCAAGGCTGGTGGATGCCCTCCTCCACTACGGAAGAACACGTGTGAAAGCTGAGAGATGCCAGGTATCTAACCGGTGAAATCTCGCATAGGCTGCCTGCTCCAGGGCAGGCTATCCCCACTCCCCAGCCCGGTGAGAGCGTGGTGTTCATATCTCACTTCCTTCGGGGGCTCGGCTTCCCGACCAATCCCTTCGTGAGGGGGCTCATGTTTTATTATGGGCTGGAATTTCATGACTTAGCTCCGGAGTCCATCCTCCAAATCTCATCGTTCATTGCCGTGTGTGAGGCCTTCCTCTATACTAATCCACTCTTCGGACTGTGGCTTAAGACCTTCAAGGTAGAACCGAAGATAATCGAGGGGCAGCACGCGGAGTGCGGAGGTGCTCTTATAAGCAAGATTGCCGATGCTTCGTGGCCCGAGGGCTCTTTCAAAGAGGAGTTCGGCTTATGGCAACGAGAGTGGTTTTACATCACAGCTCCCAGGGGCACCACATGGTCGGCACCACCTGCTTTTCACTCAGGTCCCCCACCACGGCTAGCGTTATGGGTCAATAAAGGGCTTAACTGGGGGCCGTCCAAGGACGTGCCCTTGCTGCAGGGCCGCATTCGAGATTTCCTAGAGAGAGATATCAATTTGGCCGTAGTGGCGCAGGTTATGCTGATTCACCGCATACTGCCCTGCAAACGTCGCCCCCTCCGCCTGTGGGAATTTAATCTGGAGGGACCGCGAGTCCTCCAACATTTTATGGGCACAACGCCATGGAGATGTATAAATTGTTCTTCGGATCACAGGCAATGTGTCCGGACTTGTCCGAGGACGCAGGTCTGACTTGCAATCGCCCAGACACTCAAGTAAGTAGCCCTGTACCTAGACACGCTACCCGTATGTTTATCATAAAATTGCCCTTTTAAAAGAGCTATCCTTTGAACAGGAGTGGATAGTGAAAGAAAAGCTTATCAGGTGTCTGGCCCCCCTCCCTGAGACTACGCCGGATCCCATGTTGACCAGGATGCTAGAGATTGCGCCTTTGGAAGAAGGAGAAGAGAGGAACCAAGAATCTACCGCCTCCGCGAAGGAGGTTGTCAGGACAGGAGGAATCGAGAATTCCCCTGACGAGGGAAAGAAAAGGACCGCCTCTGAAGTCCCGGAGGCGATGGCCTCAAAGCGGGGGAAGAAATATTCATCATAGGGTCCGGCGCCGGAGACTGCCCCGATCGCATTGTGCCCCCAAGGGGACCGGCTCTCCACTGAGCCGTAAGTAAAGAGAGAGGTTTTAAAATGAGTGACATCCCTGTTTTATTTCTGAGGAAGATAACCGAAATTTTACCTTGCAGTTCGGATCTCAACCCTTCTCCGCAGAGCTCAACTTCAGGGGATCTTCGTCCGGAGATGATGGAGAGCGAAACGCCTCCCCCAGCTATACCGTCTTGGGAGGCGGGCGACCTCGAGGTGTCGTCTCAGAGGGTTTCTCCAAATCCGGACCTCGAAAAAGGTCTTCGGACTAGTCTGGCACCTTCCGGTGCACGGTCGGAGGAGCTGAAAGATATGCTCGGGCGAGCGTCTATCTCAGAAGAACACCGTGTGTTGATGAACACGGTGATTAGAAGGATTACAAGCACGGAAAGCAGATTGTACGAGGTCGCTAGGAGTTTACTGACAGGTTTTGAGGTACGCGAAATGATGTACCTTTTGAAAGAGCTGCATATATAAAATGCGCCCTATATAGATAGTAGCAATTGAGACTCTGTGTGTTGTCAAAAATGACGGCGCACAGAGGATCATAATCCCAGGTATAATATGTCGCCTTTCCTATGTAGGTGGCGAGGTGTTCGGTGGCTAGCCGGACCGATGAATTTGTCGAGCTAAAGCGGCAACTTAACGTGGCAGATGCCGACATCGCGCTTCTAAATGAGCGGCTGGACGAGGCACAAGGTATGTAATGTCTCCGAAGACATCTGGTAAGAGGAGCTTGACGCTCGTACCTTATAACATGTGTGCTTACTGCAGATGGTGTCGCTGCCGTGGAGAACCTTCGGGCGGAGATTGCCCGAGCCAAGGAGCAAGCCAGGAAAAGCGATGCGGCTGACTTAAAGGCGGCTGACGAGCTAAAAGCCGAACAGGCTGCACACTGCCAGAGCAAGAAAGAAATGGCCGAGATGGCTATAAAATTGAAGGATGCTGCCGACTGTTATAAGCTTCTTGAAAAATAAGATAGGGTGGCACAGAAGGACCTAGAAAAGGTCACTACCGAGGCCAAGGACACTCGCTCTGCGATGAGAGCTATGAAGGAGGAGCTACGTCAGGCCGGAGATATCACGGCTGGAAAGCCCTATATGCCGCGGATGAAGTTCGGGGATCCTAAGTATGCTCCGTTGGACCGGAAGTGGAGTGCGGCGTACACTTATCTGGATTTGGCGTCGAGTGCTGCGGACGCGACCGAACACTTCTGGGGTCTAAGTGACCATGAATTGGAAGAACTTTTTTGGTCGCAGTTCCACAATCCAGAGCGTCCACTTTTGGTATTCGATCATTTGGCCGGATGGGCGGAGCTGAACAGGTTATCCGGACTCGCCATGAAGCATGTCGTGAGTCACCTGGTGGCCGAAAGGGCCCGAGCCGAGGAGCTATTTTAGCTTGGTGCAGTAGTTCCTTGGTGCGGTGCCGCGTATTGATGCAACGAAGAGGTCAGCGTGCATAGAGGGTGCACATATGGCTCTTTCCCATGTCAAGACATACTGGGCGGAGATGAAGGCCAGTGCTGTTACATCCCAGGATTCAGACGAAAGCCGAGTACCTGCCGAGCACTATTTTGAGGAAGTTCTATAGGGCGCTCGTTTAATTGAGACGCAGTGCTCAAAGGATGTTACATTCGAATAACATGTACTATTGTAAAACAATGTTTTGATGGAATATAAAATCTTTTTACACTTGTGCTTTCAAGAATTAGAATACCTCCTGTGCGGTCGTTAATGTATATGTGTATATAACCTGAAAGATGGCAGTCGTTGGCTTCAGCCCCCATGCATATAATGTGGGGGTGTTCGCAGAAGGCGTATTTTCACACTTGATCCAATGTCTTGGTCCTATAAAGGAGGTGATAGTGCAACGAACTAGGCAACCGGACTATAATGCTTTATCACTTTCACTTACCCATAGGAGTTTGACAGTGGGGCTACTGAATAACCCCTAGGGGCACCGCGCTCGCCCGAATTCGGGGCGTGTGTGTGCCTGACCGGGAAACGGCCCTTCATTAATGTGGAGGAATCCTAAAGATTCCGGCTAGTCATCGAGTGGTTGACCAGTCTCTCGCTATATCATGATAGTTAGTTTTCGGCTTTCTCTACTGAGGTGCTTGCCTGGCCGAACTGGGGCACAATCGTAGTAGTTCTCCTGGTGCCGGCTTAGCCGATAGAGCGGAACGTTTGACCAAAGACATGATTCGGAGCTGATGCATATAAGGCCAAACTCGCGACGCCGAACACTCCCTAAGGTATTCGGTCTTTATGAAAACGGGCTGAACAAAAGCCCTTGGTAAGAAGCCCCTGATGTCCAAGTACGCGCAAAATTCTGGCGTGGCCACATGCCAAGACGCCAGCCTCCTCCTCGGTTATAGCAAAAAACCGGGGGATGTTATCAACAAGAGACAGTAAAAAAGGTTTATGCAGGGTCTTAATCTGAAAAGAATCCTTGAAATGGGTCCCTACTGCACGTCTGCGCCTATGTCTCCGTTGTGCCGTATCCTCGACGGGTGTAGCACGGTGTTCGTCTGTAAAAGAGAGGAACTTAGTTGAAAACAATCGTGCGAGAGATCTATGTTAAAATAAACAAAGTATAATACAGAAAACGGATAAAATTGAGCTTTATTGTCTCTTGGTGTAAATGCGCGGAGCCCCTTGTACAGGGGTATGCGGCTATTAAGCCTTTGTATGTTTACGCCGGACTCGTTGAGCCATGTCCGGGGTCTTGAACGACCTGTTTAGGTGCTCTACCTAGTAAAGCTGGTTTAGTGTGCGGCTACCAAGGTAGCCGCACCCTCGTCCGCGCTCGAGGGACACTCGATATTTCCCTTTAATGAGATGATGCCTCGTGGACCGGGCATTTTGAGTGTAAGGGATGCATAATGAGGTATTGCGATAAAGCGGGCGAAAGCTTCACGTCCCAGTAGTGCTTGATAGCTACTTATGAATGGGGTGATGTGGAAGGTTAGCTTTTCGCTTCGGAAGTTGTCGGGGGAGCCGAACATAACTTCTAACGAGAGAGAACCCGTACAATGGGTATCTGGGCCTGGCGTGACCCCTTGAAAGGAAGTGTTGCCATGGCGAATTATTGCTGGGTTTATCCCCATTTTGCGGATTGTGTCCTGATATAGCAGGTTTAGATCACTGCCGCCGTCCATTAGGACTTGTGTAAAGTGGAGTCCGTCAATTATAGAATCTAAGACTAAGGCAGTCTAGCCTGCGTTCCGGATACCTCTAGAGTAATCCTGATGATCGAAGGTGATTGGTTGTAACAACCAGTGGCAGGACTCCTCTGGGACAGGCCGTATGGCACGTATCACCATAGGTGCCACTCTGTTTTTCCCTTTTGTCACATGAAGTGAATTTACTATTTTGACTTCTTGCGGGAACTTCTTTTGTTCTCCGGTGCTCTGCTTGTGGGGTTCGTCGTCATCCTCTCTTGGTATGTCGATTTGCTTGAAGACCCAACAATCTCTGTGGGTGTGGTTTGCAGGCCTCCCGGGAGTATTGTGGATTTGACATATTTTGTCCAAGATTTTGTTGAGGTTAGATAGCTCGTCCCTATTATCTTTGGGGGCGGCTTTTTATGATTCTGCCGAGGGCTTTTGAATCCGGCATTGACTGCCGTGTTCATCGGGCTCTTATCCTTGATCCGACTCCCTTCCTTGCTACGGCGCGGTTTCCCGTTTCCATCTCTGACTTCGGATGTACTTGGGTCGCTGGTGCTGCTTCTTGCCAACCATCTATCCTCTCCTGCGCAAAAGTGGGTCATGGGGCTTGTTAATGCGGCCATTGTTCTTGGCTTTTCTTGACCGAGGTGTCTGGCAAGCCATTTGTCTCGAACGCTATGTTTGAAAGCTCCTAGGGCTTCGGCGTCCGGACAGTCGACTATCGGATTCTTTTTAGTAAGAAATATGTTCCAGAGTTTCTGGGCTGACTCTCCGGGTTGTTGAGTTATATGACTTAGATCGTCTGCATCCGTAGGTCGGACATAGGTCCCTTGAAAATTTGCCCGAAAAGCATCCTCGAGCTCTTCCCAACTTCCTATGGTGTTTTCGGGAAGGCTTTTGAACCAATGTCGGGCTGGCCCTTTGAGCTTGAGGGATAAGTATTTTATAGCGTGGAGGTCATCTCCTCTAGCCATGTGTATGTGGAGGATATAATCCTCAATCCAGACTCCAGGATCTGTTGTTCCGTCGTATGCCTCTATGTTTACGGGCTTGAATCCCGCTGGAAATCCATGGTCCAGCACCTCGTCGGTGAAACATAGGGGATGTGCGGCGCCCCTGTATTTGGGTGTGGCGCGATGTTCAGATGTTTGTTGCATTGCATTGCTTACTAGAGCTTGCTTTCTTGGCCCGTAGATAGATCTAGTTGGGCCATCTTTTTGATGCGAATCCTTGTGCGGATCTCGTACTGGATTGAGTCCGGCGCCCTTTGCCGCTCGATGTCGGTCATGGGGTCGTCTATCCGACCCGGTGGCTTCCTTGTTTTTTGACTATGGGGGCTCTAAGGCCTCCTCATCAAATTCCGATAGTAATTTTCGCTTCGGGTAGCTCTTTGTGTGGTGACTGTCACCGTACATGCGTGCGGTGTTGAGTACTTTGCCCCATCTGATTATGACTGCATATTCCGCTGTTTTGAGCTTCCGCTTCTGCTTTTTCAGGCTACGCGCAGTGGCCACGAGCCTTTGGTGGAGGTTCTTCTTCTCCAGCAACTTGCCTGGCGTGAGGTCGTCCGGACTATTATCTTCGCCGGGGCCGGTTGTTCGGTTTGTTTATCCAAGTGGCCCTGTTCGGGCGGTTGCTCGACGGCATGTTCGTCGCCCGCTGGTTCGTCCTGCTCTATGGCTGGGTCTCTGTCGAGGTGTGGTTTGGCGCGGCGCTTCCGTCGCCGCTTTGATTGCTTTTAGAGGGAACGATCCCTCGTTGCGCCTTTTTGATCCTCGTCGTTGTTTCTTTTAGGTGTGTCCACCATGTATACATCGTGGGATGAGGTGGTTGTCCAGTGCCCTATAGGCGCTGGTGAAGGAAATATGCCCTAGAGGCAATAATAAAGTTATTATTTATTTCCTTATATCATGATAAATGTTTATTATCCATGCTAGAATTGTATTAACCGGAAACATAATACATGTGTGAATACATAGACAAACTGAGTGTCACTAGTATGCCTCTACTTCACTAGCTCATTAATCAAAGATGGTTATGTTTCCTAGCCATGGACAAAGAGTTGTCATTTGATTAACGGGATCACATCATTAGGAGAATGATGTGATTGACTTGACCCATTCCGTTAAATTAGCACTTGATCATATAGTATGTTGCTATTGCTTTCTTCATGACTTATACATGTTCCTGTGACTATGAGATTATGCAACTCCCGTTTACCTGAGGAACACTTTGTGTGCTACCAAATGTCACAACGTAACTGGGTGATTAAAAAGGTGCTCTACAGGTGTTTCCAAAGGTACTTGTTGGGTTGGCATATTTCGAGATTAGGATTTGTCACTCCGATTGTCAGAGAGGTATCTCTGGGCTCACTCGGTAATGCACATCACTATAAGCCTTGCAAGCATTGCAACTATTGAGTTAGTTGCGAGATGATGTATTACGGAACGAGTAAAGAGACTTCCCGGTAACGAGATTGAACTAGGTATTGAGATATCGACGATCGAATCTCGGGCAAGTAACATACCAATGACAAAGGGAACAACGTATGTTGTTATGCGGTCTGACCGGTAAAGATCTTCGTAGAATATGTGGGAACCAATATGAGCATCCAGGTTTTGCTATTGGTTATTGACCGGAGACGTGTCTCGGTCATGTCTACATTGTTCTTGAACCTGTAGGGTCCGCACGCTTAAGGTTTTGATGACAGTTATATTATTAGTTTATAAGTTTTGATGTACCGAAGGAGTTCGGAGTCCCGGATGAGATCGGGGACATGACGAGGAGTCTCGAAATGGTCGAGACGTAAAGATCGATATATTGGACGACTATATTCGGAGTTCGGAAAGGTTCCGAGTGATTCGGGTATTTTTCGGAGTACCGGAGAGTTACGGGAATTCGCCGGGGAGTATATGGGCCTTATTGGGCCATACGGGAATAGAGGAGATAGGCCAAAAGGAAGGAGGCCTGCGCCCCCCCTCTGGTGCGAATTGGACAAGGGGGGCAGCCCCCTTTTCCTTCTCCCTCTCCTCCTCTTTCCTTCTCTCCTACTCCAACAAGGAAAGGAGGAGTCCTACTCCCGGTGGGAGTAGGACTCCCCCCTTGGCGCGCCTCCTCCCTAGGCCGGCCGCGTCCCCCCTTGCTCCTTTATATACGGGGGCAGGGGGGCACCCCATAGACACAACAACAATTGATCCTTGAGATCTATTAGCCGCGTGCGGTGCCCCCCTCCACCATAGTCCTCCTCGATAATATTGTAGCGGTGCTTAGGCGAAGCCCTGCGACGGTTGAACATCAAGATCGTCACCACGCCTTCATGCTGACGAAACTCTCCCTCAACACTCGGCTGGATCGGAGTTCGAGGGACGTCATCGAGCTGAACGCGTGCTAGAACTCGGAGGTGTCATAGTTTCGGTGCTTGATCGGTCGGGCCGTGAAGACGTACTACTACATCAACCGCGTTGTTCTAATGCTTCCGCTTATGGTCTACAAGGGTATGTAGACAACACTCTCCCCTCTCGTTGCTATGCATCACCATGATCTTGCGTGTGCGTAGGAATTTTTTTGAAATTACTACGTTCCCTACAGTGGCATCCGAGCCAGGTTTATGCGTAGATGTCATATGCATGAGTAGAACACAAGTGAGTTGTGGGAGATATAAGTCATACTGCTTACCAGCATGTCATACTTTGGTTCAGCGGTATTGTGAGATGAAGCGGCCCAGACCGACATTACACGTATGCTTACGCGAGACTGGTTTCACCATTACGAGCAGTCATGCTTAAAGGTGACTGGCGGGTGTCTGTCTCTGTCACTTTAGTTGAACCGAGTGTGGCTACGCCCGGTCCTTGCGAAGGTTAAAACATCACCAACTTGACAAACTATCATTGTGGTTTTGTTGCGTATGTAAGAACGGTTTTTGCTAAGCCCATAGCAGCCACGTAAAACTTGCAACAACAAAGTTGAGGACGTCTAACTTGTTTTTGCAGGGCATGTTGTGATGTGATATGGTCAAGACGTGATGCTATATTTTATTGTATGAGATGATCATGTTTTGTAACCGAAGTTATCGGCAACTGGCAGGAGCCATATGGTTGACGCTTTATTGTATGAAATGCAAACACCCTGTAATTGCTTTACTTTATCACTAAGCGGTAGCGATAGTCGTAGAAGCATAATATTGGCGAGACGACAATGATGCTACGATGGAGATCAAGGTGTCACGCCGGTGACGATGGTGATCATGACGGTGCTCCGAAGATGGCGATCACAAGCATAAGATGATGATGGCCATATCATATCACTTATATTGATTGCACGTGATGTTTATCTTTTATGCATCTTATCTTTCTTTGATTGACGGTAGCATTATAAGATGATCCTCACTAAAGTATCATAGTAAAAGTGTTCTCCCTGAGTATGCACCGTTGCAAAAGTTCCTCGTGCTGAGACACCACGTGATGATCGGGTGTGATAGGCTCTACGTTCAAATACAACGGGTGCAAAACAGTTGCACACGCGTAATTCTCAGGTTAAACTTGACGAGCCTAGCATATAACAGATATGGCCTCGGAACACAGAGACCGAAAGGTCGAGCGTGAATCATATACTAGATATGATCAACATATTGATGTTCGCCGTTGAAACTAATCCATCTCACGTGATGATCGGACATGGTGTAGTTGATATGGATCACGTAATCACTTAGAGGATTAGAGGGATGTCTATCTAAGTGGGAGTTCTTAGTAATATGATTAATTGAACTTTAATTTATCATGAACTTAGTCCTGGTAGTATTTTGCAAATTATGTTGTAGATCAATAGCTTGCGCTGTTGCTTTCATATGTTTATTTTGATATGTTCCTAGAGAAAATTGTGTTGAAAAATGTCAGTAGCAATGATGTGGATTGGATCCGTGATATGAGGTTTATCCTCATTGCTTCACAGAAGAATTATGTCCTTGATGCATCGCTAGGTGACAGACCTATTGCAGGAGCAGATGCAGACGGTATGAACGTTTGGCTAGCTCAATATGATGACTACTTGATAGTTTAGTGCACCATGCTTAACGGCTTAGAATCGGGACTTCAAAGACGTTTTGAACGTCATGGATCATATGAGATGTTCCAGGAGTTGAAGTTAATATTTCAAGCAAATACCCAAGTTGAGAGATATGAAGTCTCCAAAAAATTCTATAGCTAAAATATGGAGGAGAATCGCTCAACTAGTGAGCATGTGCTCAGATTGTCTGGGTACTACAATCGCTTGAATCAAGTGGGAGTTAATCTTCCAGATAAGATAGTGATTGATAGAATTCTCTAGTCACCACCACCAAGTTAGTAGAACTTCATGATGAACTATAACATGCAAGGGATGATGAAAACAATTCCCAAGCTCTTCGCGATGCAAAAATCGGCGAAGTTAGAAATCAAAGAAAAACATCAAAGTGTTGATGGTGGACAAGATCACTAGTTTCAAGAAAAGGGGCAAAGGGAAGAAGGGGAACTTCAAGAAGAACAGCAAGCAAGTTGCTGCTCAAGTGAAGAAGCCCAAGTCTGGACCTAAGCCTAAGACTAAGTGATTCTACTCCAAAGGGACTGGTCACTGGAAGTGGAATTACCCCAAGTATTTGGCGGATAAGAAGGATCGAAAAGTGAACATAGGTATATTTGATATACATGTTATTGATGTGTACTTTACTAGTGTTTATAGCAACCCCTTGGTATTTAATACTGGTTCAGTTGCTAAGAGTAGTAACTCTAAACGGGAGTTGCAGAATAAACAGAAACTAGTAAAGGGTGAGGTGACGATGTGTGTTGGAACTAGTTCCAAGATTGATATGATCATCATCGCACACTCCCTATACTTTCGGGATTAGTGTTGAACCTAAATAAGTGTTATTTGGTGTTTGCATTGAGCATGAATGTGCTTTGATCATATTTATTGCAATACGGTTATTCATGTAAGTTAGAGAATAATTGTTGTTCGGTTTACATGAATAAAACCTTCTATGGTCATACACCCAATGAAAATGGTTTGTTGGATCTCGATCGTGTGATACACATATTCATAATATTGAAGCCAAAAGATGTAAAGTTAATAATGATAGTGCAACTTATTTGTGGCACTGCCGTTTAGGTCATATTGGTGTAAAGCGCATAAAGAAACTCCATGCTGATGGGTTTTTGGAATCACTTGATTATGAATCACTTGATGCTTGCGAACCATGCCTCATGGGCAAGATGACTAAGACTCCCTTCTCCGAAACAATGGAGCGAGCAACAGATTTGGTGGAAATAATACATAATGATGTAAGAGATCCAATGAGTGTTGATGCTTGTGGCAAGTATCATTATTTTCTGACCTTCACAGATGATTTAAGCAGATATGGGTATATCTACTTAATGAAACACAAGTCTGAAACATTTGAAAAGTTCAAAGAATTTCAGAGTGAAGTGGAGAATCATCGTAACAAGAAAATAAATTTTCTACGATCTGATCGTGGAGGAGAATATTGGAGTTACGAGTTTGGCCTTCATATAAAACAATGTGGAATAGTTTCACAGCTCACACCACATGGAACACCACATGTAATGGTGTGTCCAAACGTCATAACCGCACTTTATTGGATATGGTGCGATCTATGATGTATCTTACCGATTTACCACTATCGTTTTGGGGTTATGCATTAGAGACAGCTGCATTCACGTTAAATAGGGCACCATATAATCCGTTGAGACGACGCCTTATGAACTGTGGTTTGGCAAGAAACCAAAGTTGTCATTTCTTAAAGTTTGGGGCTGCGATGCTTATGTGAAAAAGTTTCAACCTGATAAGCTCGAACCTAAATTGGAGAAGTGCATCTTCATAGAATACCCAAAGGAAATTGTTGGGTACACCTTCTATCACAGATCCGAAGGCAAAATATTCGTTGCTAAGATGGATCCTTTCTAGAGAAGGAGTTTCTCTCGAAAGAAGTGAGTGGGAGGAAAGTAGAACTTGATAAGTTAATTGTACCTTCTCCCTTATTGGAAAGTAGTTCATCACAGAAATCAGTTCCAGTGATTCCTACACCAATTAGTAAGGAATTTAATGATGATGATCATGAAACTTCAGAACAAGTTGCTACTGAACCTCGTAGGTCTTCTAGAGCAAGATCCGGACCAGAGTGGTACGGTAATCCTGTTCTGGAAGTCATGTTACTAGACCATGATGAACCTACGAACTATGAGGAAGCGATGATGAGCCCAGATTCCGCGAAATGGCTTGAGGCCATGAAATCTGAGATGGGATCCATGTATGAGAACAAAGTGTGGACTTTGGTTGTCTTGCCCAATGATCGGCAATCCATAGAAAATAAATGGATCTTCAAGAGGAAGACGGACACTGATAGTAGTGTTACTATCTACTAAGCTCGACTTGTTGAGAAAGGTTTTCGACAAGTTCAAGGTGTTGAATATGATGAGATTTTCTCAGTCATAACGATGCTTAAGTCTGTCCGAATCATGTTAGAAATTGCCACATTTTATGAAATCTAGCAAATGGATATCAAAACTGTGTTCCTGAATGGATTTCTAGAAGAAGAGTTGTATATGATGCAACCAGAAGGTTTTGTCGATCCAAAAGGTGCTAACAAAATGTGCAAGCTCCAGCGATCCATCAATGGAATGGTGCAAGCATCTCGGAGTTGGAATATACGCTTTGATGAGTTGATCAAAGCATATGGTTTTATACAGACTTTTGGAAAGGCCTGTATTTACAAGAAAGTGAGTGGGAGCACTACAGCCTTTCTGATAAGTATATGTGAATGACATATTGGTTATCGAAAATGATGTAGATTTTTTGGAAAGCATAAAGAAGTGTTTGAAAGGAGTTTTTCAAAGAAAGACCTCAGTGAAGCTGCTTACACGTTGAGCATCAAGATCTATAGAGATAGATCAAGACGCTTGATAAGATTTTTGAATGAGTACATACCTTGACAAGATTTTGAAGTAGTTCAAAATGGAACAGTCAAAGAAAGAGTTCTTGCCTGTGATGCAAAGGTGTGAAGTTGAGTAAGACTCAAAACCCGACCATGGCAAAGAATAGAAAGAGAAAGAAAAGTCATTCCCTATGCCTCAGTCATAGGTTCTATAAAGTATGCCATGCTGTGTACCAGACCTATTGTATACCTTGCTCTGAGTTTGGCAAAGCAATACAATTTTGATCTAAGAGCAGATCACTGGACAGCGGTCAAGAATATCCTTAGTGAGGACTAAGGAGATGTTTCTCAATTATGGAGGTGATAAAAGAGTTTGTCGTAAAGAGTTACATCGATGCAAGCTTTTACACCGATCCAGATGACTCTAAGTCTCAATCTGTATACATATTGAAAGTGGGAGCAATTAGCTAGAGTAGCTCCGTGCAGAGCATTGTAGACATCGAATATTTGCAAAATACATACGGCTCTGAATGTGACAGACCCGTTGACTCAACTTCTCTCATGAGCAAAACATGATCATACCTTAGTACTCTTTGGGTGTTAATCACATAGCGATGTGAACTAGATTATTGACTCTAGTAAACCCTTTGGGTGTTGATCACATGATGATGTGAACTATGGGTATTAATCACATATAGATGTGAACATTGGTATTGAATCACATGGGGATGTGAACTAGATTATTGACTCTAGTACAAGTGGGAGACTGAAGGAAATATGCCCTAGAGGCAATAATAAAGTTATTATTTATTTCCTTATATCATGATAAATGTTTATTATTCATGCTAGAATTGTATTAACCGAAAACATAATACATGTGTGAGTACATAGACAAACTGAGTGTCACTAGTATGCCCCTACTTGACTAGCTCATTAATCAAAGATGGTTATGTTTCCTAGCCATGGACAAAGAGTTGTCATTTGATTAACGGGATCACATCATTAGGAGAATGTTGTGATTGACTTGACCCATTCTGTTAGCTTAGCACTTGATCGTATAGTATGTTGCTATTGATTTCTTCATGACTTACACATGTTCCTATGACTATGAGATTATGCAACTCCCGTTTACCGGAGGAACACTTTGTGTGCTACCAAACGTCACAACGTAACTGGGTGATTAAAAAGGTGCTCTACAAGTGTCTCCAAAGGTACTTGTTGGGTTGGCGTATTTCAAGATTAGGATTTGTCACTCTGATTGTCGAAGAGGTATCTCTGGGCCCACTCGGTAATGCACATCACTATAAGCCTTGCAAGCATTGCAACTAATGAGTTAGTTGCGAGATGATGTATTACAGAATGAGTAAAGAGACTTGCCGGTAACGAGATTGAACTAGGTATTGAGATATCGACGATCGAATCTCGGGCAAGTAACATACCGATGACAAAGGGAACAACGTATGTTGTTATGCGGTCTGACCGATAAAGATCTTCATAGAATATGTGGGAACCAGTATGAGCATCCATGTTCCGCTATTGGTTATTGACCGGAGACGTGTCTCGGTCATGTCTACATTATTCTCGAACCCGTAGGGTCCGCACGCTTAAGGTTTCGATGACAGTTATATTACGAGTTTATGAGTTTTCATGTACCTAAGGAGTTCAGAGTCCCGGACGAGATCGGGGACATGACGAGGAGTCTTGAAATGGTCGAGACATAAAGATCGATATATTGGACGACTATATTCGGAGTTCGGAAAGGTTCCGAGTGATTCGGCTATTTTTCGAAGTACCGGAGAGTTACGGGAATTCGCCGGGGAGTATATGGGCCTTATTGGGCCATACGGGAATAGAGGAGATAGGCCAAAAGGAAGGAGGCCTGCGCCCCCCCTCTGGTCCGAATTGGACAAGGGGGGCAGCCCCCTTTTCCTTCTCCCTCTCCTCCTCTTTCCTTCTCTCCTACTCCAACAAGGAAAGGAGGAGTCCTACTCCCGGTGGGAGTAGGACTCCCCCCTTGGCGCGCCTCCTCCCTAGGCCGGCCGCGTCCCCCCTTGTTCCTTTATATACGGGGGCAGGGGGCACCCCATAGACACAACAACAATTGATCCTTGAGATCTATTAGCCGTGTGCGGTGCCCCCCTCCACCATAGTCCTCCTCTATAATATTGTAGCGGTGCTTAGGCGAAGCCCTGCGATGGTAGAACATCAAGATCGTCACCACGCCGTCGTGCTGACGGAACTCTCCCTCGACACTCGGCTGGATCAGAGTTCGAGGGACGTCATCGAGTTGAACATTTTCTAGAACTCGGAGGTGCCGTAGTTTTGGTGCTTGATCGGTCGGGCCGTGAAGACGTACGACTACATCAACCGCGTTGTTCTAACGCTTCCGCTTACGGTCTACAAGGGTATGTAGGCAACACTCTCCCCTCTCGTTGCTATGCATCACCATGATCTTGCGTGTGCGTAGGAACTTTTTTGAAATTACTACGTTCCCCAACAGCTGGTTCTTGTTCGTCTTCTTCATCGGCGTCCATACCGTCGATGTCTTCGGAGTCGAAGTTGAGCATGTCGGTTAAATCGTTGACAGCGGCTACGAAGTGGGTGGTGGGTGGGATTCGAATTTCTTCGTCGTCCGCATCCCAACCCTGCTGACCATAGTCCGGCCAGGGCTCTCGTGATAAAGAGAGAGACTTTAATAAATTCAGGATGTCGCCAAAGGGCGAGTGTTGAAAGATGTCCGCAGCGGTGAACTCCATGATCAGAGCCCAATTGGGTTCGATCGGGAGAGGCGCGAAAGATTCGGAGTCCGGAGCGGAGTCCGGCACCTTGGAGCCTCGAGCTCCGCGAAGGACAAGATAGGTGTTCGGCTTGATCGCCGTAGAGATTGCAGCCCCTGAGGCGGCGTCCAGCCGCCCGTCCTCGATCGGCGCAGTCGGCTCCGAGCTAAGGGTCGGAGTGGACACCTGAGCGGCACTATGGGCGTTGTCCGGCGGCAGAGCTAGATGATGCCCATCGTGACAGTGCGGCGTGCTCAGCTGTGGCTCGAGTCCGCCGAAGATCAAGTCTCCGCGGATGTCAGCTGTGTAGTTTAAACTTCCAAATCTGACCTGATGGCCAGGGGCGTAGCTTTCGATCTGCTCCAGATGGCCAAGTGAATTAGCCCGCAATGCAAAGCCGCCGAATACGAAGATCTGTCCGGGGAGAAAAGTCTCACCCTGGACCGCGTCATGGTTGATGATTGAAGAAGCCATCGGGCCTGATGGTGACGACACAGAGGAACTCTCAATGAAACCACCAATGTCGGTGTAAAAACCGGCGGATCTCGGGTAGGGTGTCCCGAACTGTGCATCTAGGCGGATGGTAACAGGAGACAAGGGACACAATGTTTTTACCCAGGTTCGGGCCCTCTCGATGGAGGTAAAACCCTACTCATGCTTGATTAATATTGATAATATGGGTAGTACAAGAGTTGATCTACCACGAGATCAGAGAGGCTAAACCCTAGAAGCTAGCCTATGGTATGATTGTTGTTTGTCCTACGAACTAAAACTCTCCGGTTTATATAGACACTAGAGAGGGCTAGGGTTACCCAGAGTCGGTTACAATAGGAGGAGATCTAAATATCATATCGCCAAGCTTGCCTTCCACGCCAAGGAAAGTCCCATCCGGACACGGGACGAAGTCTTCAATCTTGTATCTTCATAGTCCGGGTGTCCGGCCAAAGGTCATAGTCCGGCCATCCGGACACCCCCTAATCCAGGACTCCCTCACCCCCTCTCCGGGATCCCTCATTAAGCAAGTCCAGGTAATGTCTCTTGTTGACGATCTTTTTCTCGATCTTGATCGTGTTTTTTCATCTAACACGCAGTACTAGTACTGGTAGTACAACTTTCTGGGTGATCTTGCATGTGATTTTAGTGTGCCAAATGACGGTTCTAAATTCCTCTTTTGACCAAAACATGCGAGAGGTTGACACTGATTTCTTATAGCTTACTTTCAACTACTCCCTCTGTCCGAAATTTCTTGTCTTAGATTTATCTAGATATGGATGTATCTAATACTAAAATGTGACTTGATACATCCGTATCTAGACAAATCTAAGACAAGAATTTTGGGACGGAGGGAGTACTTTATGAACATCAATGCTACCTTTTAAGAGGGTATATTTGCCTCAGTAACTTGTGTTATGGATATTGCATGTAATCCCTCTGCTCTCATGCCTTTGAAGACATGTTCTAGTGTCTTTGTTCACTCATTTCTGTGTGTATATGTAGTCATATATGGAGTATAATATCGAAAATCATCTTATATTTCTGAATGGAGGTAGTAATGAAATATGGTTTCTGTTTCAATTAGAACCAGGTCCGCGGTGGAGATGAAGTTCTCAAAGTCATGCCGTGTGAACTGGAAGACCTGGTGATGAGTTCTACTACTGAACTATCCAGCTACTGTATCCTTGTCGCCACGTGTCCTAAACTAGTGTTTTCCTGTAGCATTGTTGTCAGGCATGTTCTCGAGGCTGTACTTGACCACAACAATTTCCTGGCCGTGCCTTCGATTACGAAGGGTGTGGTTCTTGTAAAGCTTCCCAACAAATCTATTGCGGCCTGTCTTCATCATCATGTTTATGAGTGGAAAGACCACTCTGTTAGGTTCTCCAAGGTTGACAAGATGGTGATGGTGCATGTAGACATCTCACACGAAGTCCATGACCTAGTTAGTTATGCGGGGTTCACCCCGTAGGTCGGTGGAAAGAAATAGTCTGCAGAGTTTAGTTAGTGCAACTTTGCTTGTCTGTAGTAAGTACTATTGTTCAGTACTTGATTTGTGTTTGTGAACCCTGTATTGTTTATTAGTACTGCCACTTTTGGTGTGTGGTCAGTCCTGAGAACGGTCTATGTTAATGTCTGTCCACTCAATTCATTCTGTACATTTTGAAGTATCCGGATCATATTTTTTGTGAGGGTAGTTTATCAATTATGGTTACACTGCAATATCTGTATGCATTGCAGGATTTATCGCACCCACCAGGATTTCCAGTCCCATGGATGTTCGGTCCATACGATCTGTCACGACCTTTGGACTGTCCTGCTTGTGGGAGTAGGCAGGGCCCCTGCATGCCACATGTAGTTGGACGATCAATCTTCTGTTTAGTACTTCAACATAGTGATTTCCTGGTAAGGATTCACTCGTGTCACATCAAGTAAATCTTATGGATTTACTATCTAAATCTTATTGATTTAATGTCATGTTTTCTTTCTTTTCCTGCAATTTTACGATGCAGGTTTTGCCATGTGACATTCATCACAGAATAAACCGTTTTGGTTTGCTCTACGATGGCTATTTTTGCAGGTTTCACTTCTTATGTCGTGTCAGTAACGAAGGCACTGTCCATCACTTATATTACTGGAAAAAATTGGATCAGTCTGTTTTCTGAGTACAAGTTGAATCCCTATGATGAATTGCAGTTTGGTTTAACAAAAACGCCACAATTAGTCCTCGCATTCAAAAGAAATGAAGAAAAAAACTGGATCACGGTCACGGATCCTAGTCAAGTTAGAAAGCTGATCATAGCAGACCAGACACGATCGCCGCTGTCCCGCACAGATCGAGCACCGGCAGTTGCTCTAGCACTGACAGCGGCAGCAGCTCAGTCTGATCCAGCTGAGGATTGGGCACCGACCGCGTCAGCGGATTAGTCTGATCTATCGGAGGATCAGGCATCGACACCGGCACCAGCTCTACAAGGAGCACCATCTCCGGCAGCAGCAGCGACTTCGGCACCTGCACCAACACTTGCACTTGCATTTCGCCCGGCCCGTGCAATTGCACCGGCAACAGACTGGGCTGCAGTTCGCACTTCATATACCAAAGTCCTTACAAAAACCGACATGTCCACCTTCTTGGTAAGCATTAGCCGCCCAAGTGCTTCGTTCTTTTTTCCTTCCATGTTGTTTCACATGATTCACTGTGTTGATCTAACTGTTTGGGTATGTCTTCTTGTTTTCAAACAGAGAATTCCTAGACCAACGAGGGAGTCGTTCAACAATCCGGGCGACCGCGGCCAAGTTTCTCTTACCATGCGCAGCCTTGGTGTGAATGAACCTGCTCAATATACCGTAAGTACAAAGGATGGTCGCATGATGATTGATGCTAAAGGATGGTCAAGGTTCAAATCTAAATCATATCTTGCGGTAGATGATGTCAAAATCGAACTTTCTTGGCAAGGAGAGCTGGTCCAAATCAACTTTGAAATTCTTCAGTAGCAGCACGCAACTGCCAAACTGATCTATCCTCCGAGAGATTTTGATGTAATAATCTGGCATGGTGAAACAAGTGTCCTGTGTGTCTAAGTAGTACGACATTATTATTTATCACATGGTATATCGTTGATAGAATTGCAACTCTGATTGCTGGTTAGGAACTGTCGTTCGATTTCATTCCAACAGCTGTCGTGCTTTATTCGATTTTGTGTATTCGCCTTGCGACAACATCTAAAACCAGCGTAGTACTGATCGCTTGCAATATGAGGTAGAACACATGGGCCCCCAAACATGCAGGGTCGGCCTGCGGCCCAAAGTCCAGAACCGTGAGCCTATCTGAGTATTATATTCTCAGCTGAACCCCCATAAAAAAAGCTGAACCCCCATAATGCCCGTGCGTTGTAGAGGGAGTATATTTCTTGGCAAGGTGAGCCTGTGATATAAAAGATTTGTAAATTTCTTTACAGAGGGAGTATCTCTATGTCAAAATATATATTTATCTGTAACTAGTTACTCATATCTTTCTACTTCCTTTCGTTGATATGTGGGGCAACCGGCAACGGGGTCCACGTGCCATATGCACAAATTAGAGTGCACAACTTCAAGGTAGACACACCCCGGTCGTAGCGCCGCAGTAATGCCCAATGAGCCGTCAAATCACAACCCCCCCTTTCCAGCTTTAGCAGTAAGCTGGACGGATGAAGCGGCAATAATTCAGTGGGCCTGAATCCCCTTCTCCCTCGTCTGCTTGTTCAGAGAAAACCCCTCCTCGGCGATTGCATAGGGTTTTCTCATGGAGAACCAGGTACGAATTCTTCATCCATCCCCGATAAATCCAAGTCCCTTGGTTGCAGGTAATCCTAGGATGGCAGCCGCCACCGTTGATGCATTTTTCTTCATACTGAATCTAGTGTGTTTCAGTTGCAGTGCCCAAAGTGCGAGTACCCTACAGATTTCTGCACCTTCGGCGAGACGCCACACTTGTTCCTTCTCATCCTACCACAGCATTTTGAAACGCGCATAGTATGTTCCTAGAATCCTCTTCTCCATCTGGGAGGGTGGGTTTTTTTTGAACATGTTGTGTTCTCATATTATTTTTCCTGCAGTGTATTATTTGCTCTGCCAGAACACATGTACTCAAGATGCTCGGCCTTGCCATAAATGAATACACTAGTTTAATGGTCACAATGAAGACAATCCATGGATATTACTTCCGAGTTGGGTTCATGAACCAAGAAGATCGCTGCTTTTTTTATGGCCGAACTTGGATAAACTTTCTCAAGTGTTACGGACTGAAAGTTGGCGCACGAATGTTGATGGAAATAGCAGAACCTGGTCTCATCTTCACTGCGATCTTCCACCCTGACGTCGTTCCAATTGTTCATCCATGTTAGTTTTATATCTGGCTCTTGCTTGTTGCCTCGATTACTTCTTAATCCACATATTCTGTCTAACTAGTCACAATTTAACTTTAGAAGTAGCAACGAATCTCTCACAAAGATGATACTTCTAACAAATATTTTCTTCTAATTGGTGGCACGTGTAGGTTTTTTCAGAGTTAGCCAGGCTGCCCGTTTGTTATTCTGTAGTAACTCGGCTGTTACTGATGGCACTGAAGTTGACTGGGATGACATCCACATGTTCCTACACTTTATTGATCGTCTTGAGGTCCTTGTGGGGCATTTCAGTGGTGGAAGGCCACGTGGGATATGTGTGCCACTGCTGCACTCGTTGAACAGGTCCAACTGTGTCGAGAAACTTGTGGTACGAGTAGTTTTCTATTATATATGTTGTTAATAGACTATTGCTTATACACAGTTTTACAGCTGTGATCTTCTTGAAACAGGAACTGCCGAGTTCTATTGTTCCTATACAGATGCCTGACCATGGTCGGGTCAGACTTGCGCTTGGTCACAACATGATGTTTATGTTGACCTACTCAATTCCCCCTGGAGGTGAAAAGATACTTATTCGTGGGTGGTCTCAGATAATGAAGGTCCGTCCATCTTGGAGAATAGGACAGAAGATTATGTTCATGCTTTTCCATGGCTCTAAAGCGAATATCCTGTTTATTGACCGCATTGCGAGATGAAGCCGCTTTCAGAAGGTTGTGGATGCGCAGGGTGGCGCCTGGGCCTTGTCCTGGGGCTTGGCGGCCTCACCCTTGGTTAACTGTAGCATGTAGGCAAAGTAGCACTGTTTGAGGCGTGCTTTGTACGGATGAACCTGTATAAGTACTCATACTGCTTTCAGCTCTGGTTGTTAAGTGCCCCTGCTGGTTTCAGTTAAGGTTGTTAAGTACTCCTGCTGCTTTTATAGTCGGTTGTGTTTCTTCAGTCTTGTCTTCCTCCAGCCGCCAAAACCAAACCAGCGCCGGCGGGGCCGCCTGCTTCCGCCTCCCACGGCTGGCTGCGCCTCAGCGCACGCATCGCCGCCCCACCATCTCCTAAATCGTTAATGCTGACGTCCTCCGCGCGCTTTGGTGCGCTCGCCGCGGCGCCGCCCTCTCGCGTTGTCAACATGGTCAACAAACAACAGGAATCGGCAGAAGTACATGGAGAGGATGACAGTAGGGGCCCACCACGTCAGCGTACGGAAAAATAAAATGCTTCCTCCTAGTGTTTTCCTGACATCTGGGACCCACGACATTGTGAGCGTATATAGTCAATAGACAAGAGAACATCACAAGATCGGCTGACACCTGGGACGTAGCTACTCGAGCAGTATTTTTTTTGTTTGGTATTGTTGAGACGGAGCAGGGTTTGAACTGGGCTGTGGCCTGTCTAGCCCAGGTTTATATTTTATGTTCACCATGTGACCAGCCCAGCTATTTTTTCTTTGTGCAAATGAGCCCAGTTTATTTTTTCTGAAGAATACCCAATCCAGGCCTACTTATTTTTCTACGCCTTGAAAGTAATATGAAATGGGTTGTAAATATAAAAACAGATGACAAATAGGCAATTACTTTATAATTTCTGATTTTTTTTTCACATTTTCAGATTCCTATTTCACTGGGCATTAACCTAGATCAAATATATCTTCAAAGTACTTTAAATCTGGCTCGACATTTCGGTATTCAAAATAGTTTGGAACCCACAGAAATATGCGAAATTGGCCCTGGCCAACAAAAAAAAATGACTGCAATAAATTGCATAAGATGTTGCCATGAGCTATATATAAATTATTAAAAAGAGAGAGTGGTCTGACTTGTGGGCCTGTTTAGTTGACGCGTATGCAAGATTTTTTTAGTTATTATATACTACATCAACAAACGATTCTAGCAGACGTAACCGTTGGATGTCAATTCAACGGTCGTCGTGTTTCTTCAATCTCTGATCTTCTTGCTCCAGCCGCCAAAGCAGCGCCGACGGGACCGCCTGCTCCCGCCTCCCGTGGCCGGCTGTGCTGCCGCGTAGGCCTCAGCGCCCCCTACTATTCCCACCGCTGGCCAGGGCATCCCTCTACTCACCCACACCCCCTGTTATTCTGTGGCGACAGCAGCCTCACACAGCCGAACTGGTGAACCCTCGTACTCCTCTCCGCGCGGGCTTCCACTTCCGCGTCTTCCCCGGCTCCGCTTCATCCCCTTCCTAGGCCTTGCCGTCGTCCACCGCCATGGTGCTCTCGGCGCGGCGTGGTTAATGTGGTCAACGACCGACTTCCATCGGAAGAGTACTGTACGTGGAGAGGCTGACAGCTGGGTCCACGGCAGCCGCAAGGAAGTGCCTCCTTATTACACGGAAAATAATTATTCCTCCACCTGACATGTGGGACCCACTGGACGGGCCACCAGTATTTCGCAAAAAATATTTCCCCCTGACTGCTGGGACCAACAGGTCGGGCCACCGTATTTCGCAAAAAAAACGTTCCCCCCGCTGTCAGCTCGGACCCATCGGAAGTGCCTCCTTATTACGCACAAAAAAATGAATACCCCCATGCTAGCTGGGACCAACCTTGGTGGAAGGCTGACTTGTGGGCCTACTAAGTTGACTGGGACGGAGGCCTTTGTCAACTTTAGTCAATATATGAATGATTCTAGCTCCAGTGACCGTACGATGTCCATCCAACGATCGTAGTGCTTCTTCAACCTCTGGTCTTCTTGCTCCAGCCGCCCAAAGCAGCGTCGGTCGTGCCGCCTGCTCCTGTTGCCCGTAGCCGGGTGTGATGCCGTGGAGGCCTCACCGCCCCCTACTACTCCCACCGCTGCCAGGCCATCCCTCTACGCACCCACACCCCCTGTTATTCTGCGGCGATGGCAGCCTCACACCGCAGCCGAACGAGTGAACCCTCACACTCCTCTAAGCGTGGGCATCCACTGCCGCATCTTCCCCGGCTCCGTGTCGTCCCCTTCCTAGGCCTCACCGTCGTCCACCGCCTGGTGCTCTCGGCGCGGCGTGGTAAACGTGGTCAAGGAATGGCTTCCATCGGACGTGGACTGTACGTGGAGAGGCTGACAGCTGGGTCCACGGGCGCAACAAGGAAGTGCCTCCTTATTACGCGCAAAATAATTATTCCTCCACCTGACAGCGGGGACCCACCAGACGGGTCACCGTATTTCGCGAAAAAAACGTTTCCCCCTGTCTGCTAGGACCCACCAGCTACATCTTCGCACGCAAGGAAGTGCGTCCAAAAAAACGATTCGCCCCCCTGACTGCTGGGACCCACCAGCTACATCTTCGCACGCAAGGAACTGCGTCCGGGCAAAAAAAACCAAAACGATTCGCCCCCGGATTGCTGGGACCCACCAGCTACATCTTCGCAGGCAAGGAAGTGTGTGACAGTCGGGACCCGCCTGGTCGAAGCGTACGTACCGTTGTCATTCTGGTCGCGAACGTGTACGTACATACTGGTCGATGTAGAGGCGCACATGTGTCGTAGTAGAGGCACACACGTGTCGTAGTAGAGGCACGCACGTAGCATGTACACGTACGTACAACGGCGAGGGTGCAAGAAAGAAAGTACGGCCACGTACGTACATACGGGTAGGGTCTCGAATGCCTACTCGCGCATACGTACATGGCTGGGTCGGAACGGAGAAAAAACATTGTCGTCGTGTTCATGGGGATGCAACGGAATGCGTCGTGTTCATCGGGAGGCAACGGAACGCGTGGGAGCCAACCGGCTGGGTCGGAACGGAATGCGTGGTCGTGTTCATCGGGAGGGCTTGGATGGAAACGAGGCCTGGCATACCGCACAACTGAGGAAACGGCCTTGTGTTCGACCGGCCACGTTCGAAACGGAGTCCTGTTGATCAGGAGGGGCCTGGTGTACCGCAAAACGGAGGAAACGGACCTCCTACGGTCGAAACGGGGGTCCTGTTGATCGGGAGGGGTGTGGCGTATCGCAAAACGGAGGAAACGGACCTCCTACGGTCGAAACGGGGGTCCAGTTGATCGGGAGGGGTGTGGCATACCGCAAAATGGACGAAACGGACCTCCTACGGTCGAAACGGGGGTCCTGATGATCGGGAGGGGTGTGGCGTACCGCAAAATGGACGAAACGGACCTCCTACGTTCGAAACAGGGGTCCTGTTCATTAGGAGGGGTGTGGCGTACCGCAAAACGGGACTCCACGGGATACTGTTCATCTCCACCGTCGACCTCCTCCAGCCTCCACGGGCTACCGTCGACCTCCTCCAGCCTCCACGGGCTCCTATTCATCCAGCCTCCACCGCACGCTACTCCACTGGCTACTGTTCAACCACCCCTCCACGGGCACCCCTCCACCGTCTACTGTTCATTCAGCCCTCCACACCACGGGGTCCTGTTCAACCACCCCTTCACGGCCACCCCTCCACCGTCTACTGTTCATCCAGCCCTCCACACCA
>NC_041381.1:597932260-597939590 GCF_002162155.2 Triticum dicoccoides
CTCACTGTTTATCCCAGAGGCAGCATCGATCGGCTTCAGTTAGCAGCAGTAGCGAAGGAATCGCTCCATCGGGTTCAGTTAACAGCCATCGATCGATCGCTCGGGTTCAGTAACGCGTAGCCTGCAGTGCAATCGCTCGGGTTCAGTTAGAGCCCAACGCCTCGCTCGGCTTTAGTTACAGCCAACGCCTCGCACACACGCGCGTACGTACGAGAGAAACGTGCATCGCTCCGCCCCCAACCTCCCACCATAACCGGCAACTCCCCGAAATTTTCCTCCCCCTCGCTTCTATCATGGTTTTTTCCATCATGGATGGCCCAAAGAATGTCATGCAGCTGCGTCTCCGGCCCGCCCAGGACGAAAAGCCCATTTTCTGTCATGATTTTTTGTCATAGAAGTAGGAGCCCACCACATCTATCATGATACCGGGTTTTATCATAATTATCGTCATAGAAGTGTCATATGTATGACAGGAAAAAAATTCGTTCGGCCCAAAATGTCACGGATGTCTCTTTTTTTTGTAGTGATGACGAGTCTGTAGCTATGTGCTTCCTGTCAATTTTGTGAGAATGCAACCTTTTGGGAATTCTGGACTTTCCTTTTGCGATATTATAATATTAGATGTCTGTTGGTTGCTATATATGGGCAAGATGAATTGAATCCTGCCGTTTCCTTTTTGATGTACGTACACAAATGATTGTCACTCATGAACAACAAGCAAACACACTAGTTACTACCTATGTGTTCCAGATATTGTTGTACATATTATTTATGTTCCTTTTACTTCTAGAGCTATACTGGTCTCAGACTGTCATCCCATTGCCTGCTGTTGCTGCATACATGTATCTCAAGCATTGCACATTTGTGTTTGTTTAGGCGGACAACTACTCGTATAATAGGAAAACAACAACAGAGCTAGTGATGTTATGCTAAAATTAATGTGTACTTGTCAAACTCAAGATTATGTCTGTTCAAAGTTTCAAATGTCCTCCTTTTTTGAAATTAAAAGAGAGTCCTTCTAGCTTATGTAGGTGTCTTGCGATCCTGTTCTAATTAATGTGTATAGTGCAAGCTCTTGTTTTTGTCTAAATGCATGCACATAAGTTCAATTACCTTCTGAGAAATTGTTGATGCATTTTTTCAGTTTCTCAAATACAAAATAGCTTGCTCCTTCTAGTCATGGCATCCCCACTGTTATCTCTATGATGTTGTTCATCACTAATATAATATTGATTGATTATTGGTAGTCAGTAGTATTAACTGATAACTTTGCCTTGTTTTGATTGTTCTATTGTTATTTATGCCAAAAAGTTAACATGTTCGGTTTTATTTTGTTCCTAACCATTTTGTTTTATAACATGCAGATGGTGGCCTCGATTCATTTTTCGTCATGAGCTCCAGGATGAAGTTGGAAGAAGCAATGCATGATGGATCTAGGCATGCATGCATTCTCTAGTACCCTTGCTTCCGAACCTAGCTAGGGAGGTGCAGGACTTTGTTGTAATCCCTATTCAAGAATTCATCCGATTGACCAGTTAACTTGCCGATTAATCCCTACTCGTAGGGTCACCGAGTAGCCGATTAACTGATTAATCGCCCGAGTAATTGATTAAATGGCCGATTAACTTGTCGATTAGCCTACTAATCCCCTACTCGCCAGCCAACCGAGCAGCTACCAGTTAACGATTTCCTCAACAAAGGTTGTAATGCTGATTTTTCTTGGAATTTTGTTGTACTGATGATTTTGCTCAGAATTAGGTGTATATTTTCTTGCCACTATGTTTACTTGAAATTTATTTCTGGATTGGAAAATATCTTGGCATTGCATCTGGGCTGAATGTATATCTAAGATGTAACTATTCAAAATCAAGAAGTGAATGAAATGTCTACTGTGCCAAATCTATTTGGCTTTGAAAAGGCCATGACCCAAAATATATTAGTGGGAGCAAAGGATGAAAACTAAAAAGAAATTGGACTGTAAAATGATGGAGGCCCCAAAAGGAAATGACATGTAAAAAGGCCACGACCCAGAAAATAAAAGGCTGAACTATTGGCCCAGGCCCATGTAGCCGACCAAAATTGGCAGGAAATTATTTTTATAGAATGGGCTGAAATAATGGGCTTGACCCATGTAAAACTCCGAATTGGAACGGGCTGAATCTTACCAACGACCAATTCAATTGGTCGCAATTTTGCCACGTCAGCTTGCCACATCGGATCCGACGTGGCCTGGGCAGACAGCTAGCGACCAAAACAGAAGGGCGTAGGATCAACGACCTTTTGTTTTGGTCGTTGCCTTTAACGATCTTATCACAAAGAAGGTCGTTAATTTCAGTTTACGACGGCCAGCTTTTAGCCATCTGTTTTGGGTCACAAAAAGGTCGCAAATGAAAAACAACAACCATTCAACGACCAATAGTGATGGTCGCAAGTTGACATATTTCTTGTAGTGTATGCGATGTAATTTTTACCCGAAAAAATGTCGTCGGAATATATCAACATGGGATCTAGTTTCGAAGTTCTCGCCATGACGCTTCTTTTATGTGGAAACGATTTTTTGATCGGCGCGATGGTTTTTCTACGAAACATTTTGAATTTTTTGAATCATGAGGGATAGTGGTGTCATCAATTTTGTCTCACATGCATGCATGTAATTAAGCTTTGTGACAAATGTCATGCGCGTACATGATGAAGAAAAAGAAGCACTAATTATCACATGCATGTGGAGAAAATCAGACTGACGCAATCGCGAGCTAAAATGGGCTGCATGTGGATCATGTGGATCTACTGCTAAAATCAGGACGTCTGGAAGTTAGCACTGTCCTTCTAAAATATGTCTATATACTTCTGTATGTAGTTCGTATTGGAATCTCTAAAAAAGACTTATATTTACGAACGGAGGGTGTATATCATTAACAATTGGGATAATAATTAATTGGCAATAGGGAGAAAATATTCATTAAATGCTCTATATATATATATACTACCTCTATGTTGGTAAGCAACTAGCATGTACCCGCGCGGCGGCACGCCGCCCCTTGTTATGGTTAACAGTGTATACTATTGTACATACATATACTTATTTTTTATTTTTTTATTAAGTCTTGACTCGGGATGAATTTTTTTTGGCAATAACCTAATTTTTAGGGGAAGCAATAATAGAGGTGTGCATGCAACACTATGTTAAAATCCTGTATGCATTCATCTGCTGATCATTTTACTAATTGGTTGGTTACTAATTATTCATTTAACTTTTTGCATGTCTATTAACTAATATATATTTTGAATGATTTTTTATGAACATAAAGCCATTGTGGATGCTAAGTTGTTTGAAGAAGGAAAGTTTTATTGCATGAAGTAATCCATACTTATTAAACAAGGGAAGTACTTTTATACATCGCATGCTAAGTTTGAGTTTGGTGGATTTAGGTGAATCATCTATGTAGTATATATTTTTTTATGTACATATATTTTTTGTTGTTCAATTAATAGTTACTTGAGTTGTGGCCGCACTTCGCTGGGTCATTTGTGTGTTAGTTTTTCTATTTTGTGTGAACTTTTATTTGTCGTCATTCATGTTCAGAACCTGGTACCAGATCTTCATGTCTTTTCACAAATTAGAAAAGGTAAAGGTATCCACTAAAAAAGGATAAATGTGTACATTTTCCTTTTGAATTCTCTTCATAAAAACTTAAAAAACAGTTTTTTCATGAACGGAATGCCCAAGGCTGGTACACGATATGTGTGGCCATAGCACTTTCTTCCGCGATTTGTTTTGTCAAACTACGTTCTTCATGGGGCGGCATGGGATCTGTTTGCTTTCATTTTGTCGCTGATGGATGCATGCTTTGATTGGGCGTGAATTACAGTGATGTGACCACGTGCATGCGCATGGGATTGAGAGGCGAGGTGCCTACGTGAGTGAGTGAGTTTTGCATGGGGTGGCCACATGGTTCTAACATCAACAGTTTTTGCTTTTCGACCAGTTAAATTATGATGTCAAATCTTGTGGAAGAACACAGAGAAAGGAACACGTCAAATCTTGCAAAAGAACACAAAGAAAGAAACTCAAGCTGTTTTAGACTTTTAGAAGCAACGGTACCGTGGAGCAGGGAACAAACACCGGGTAGCTAGGGAACAAACATCGAGAACCGTGTCTTCCGCAGGATACTCTAGTTGAAGGCGAGAGGTTCTGTATTGCATCGACGTTGTCGTGGTTGTAGCCATAATTTGGCTGGTGTGCTAGCGTTTGTTCCGACCTCCACCCAACGCGGAATGGCTGCCATACCGGCATTCGTAATGGGCGGCGAAGTCTGCTCCATCATCCCGGATGCGGCGATGCCCGGCTAGCCACCAGGTGTGAAGGACATCTTCCCCGCATGATGAGCGTGTGACGCCACCGCCGCTCTACATGCACGTAGGTCGCTGCCACCTCACGATGTTGCCGCAGGAGCCACGTGCGGGGTATGGCCACGATGCACGGCTTGAGAAGGGGCTGATGCTCACGATGCCAGTTCTGGCTAGCTCGGTGCGGCACAGCGGCGGAGGCGACACACTGCAAGGAAAAGTTGGGGGCGACTGAGATCCGGAGGCGCCGCTCCTGGCGGCTGAGTTCAGCGGCGGCGGCGGCGAACCGATGGAGGCATGGCTGAACCCCGCGCAGGAGCAAGGCAGATGTGGGCACATGCTCTCGTGGTCACGGCCTTGTAGTAGGATACGAAGCTCTAGCAGTCGTGCTAGTTATAGACGTACTGGACCCGGCGGGGCAAATGCCGCCGTCCATCCAGGAGCATAGGACGTAGGCGCAGCCATTGTCGCACGAGTGGCGCCGCTTGCCGGGGCGCTCGCTCTGGCATCCCATGAGCCGGCCACAGACTGCATGCATGATCATCAAATGCCGGAGCATGCTTCATACATACGGGCCGAGCCGACACAACAACGACACAGCAGAACGGCCCCAACCACCCCGCCGGCCAACCACAGCCCCCTGGGACCGAGGAGGCCGACCCGGACGCCGTGGTCCATTACAACAGAAAGAAAGAGATACCATGGAGACAATACACGTGAGACCGAAGAAGACCTACAACAATAATATGGCAAGAAGGACGGTTTATTTATAACCTCGCAACGGTGGCGATAGACGGCGAGGTTTCGAGATTAGACGATGACAACGGCGCGAACCAGAAACTAGCAGCAGACACCGATCAAAAACACGAGGAGCGACTATATCACGCGATCGAAGTGGCACCCTTTTTTGACTGGAAAGCGTCAGCGAGAACCGAATACACGGATGCACGACACCACAACTCGATTAGGAGGCACGTCCAGGTCAGATAAGACAGGAAGCTCATGACCCACAAGTGTAGAGGATCTATCGTAGTCCTTTCGATCAGTAAGAGTGCCGAACCCAATAAGGAGCAGAAGGAAATGATAAGCGGTTTTTATTAAGGTTTTCTCTGCAAGCACTGAAATCGTAGGTATTAGATAGTTTTGTGATAAGATAAATTGTAAGGAGTAACAAGCAATGGAAGTAAATAAAGTGCAGCAAGGTGGCCCAATCTTTTATGTAGCAAAGGATAAGCCTGGGCAATTTCTAATAATGAGAAAGGAGCTCCTGAGGACACATGGGAATTATCGTCAAGCTAGTTTTCATCACGTTCATATGATTCACATTCGGTACTTTGATAATTTGATATGTGGGTGGACCGGTGCTTGGGTACTGCCCTTATTTGGAAAAGCATCCCACTTATGATTAACCCCTATTGCAAGCGTCCGCAACTACAAAAGAAGTTTTAAGGTAAACCTAACAACATCATTACACATATGGATCCAAGTCAGCCCCTAAGAAGCAACGCATAAACTAGGGTTTAAGCATCTGTCACTCTAGCAACCAATCATCTACTTATTACTTCCCTATCCCTTCCTATAGGCCCAAATAATGGTGAAGTGTCATGTAGTCGACGTTCATATAACACCACTAGAGGAAAAGACAACACTCATCTTATCAAAATATCAAACGAATATCGAATTCACATGACTACTAATAGCAAGACTTCACCCATGTCCTCAGGAACAAACGTAACTACTCATAAAGCATGTTCATGTTAATAATTAGAGGAGTAATAATATGCATAAAGGATCTGAACATATGATCTTCCACCAAGTAAACCAATTAGCATCAACTACAAGGAGTAATCAACACTACTAGCAACCCATAGGTACCAATTTGTGGTTTTGATACAAGATTGGATACAAGATATGAACTACGGTTTTGAGAGGAGATGGTGCTGGTGAAGATGTTGATGGAGATTGACCCCCTCCCGATGAGAGGATCGTTGGTGATGATCCCCCACCCCCCTGAGGGAAGTGTCCCCGGCATAACAGCTCCGCCGGAGCCCTAGATTTGTTCCGCCAAGGTTGCGCCTCGTGGCGGCGGAGTTTTGTCTCGTAAGCTTGCCCACGATTTTTTCCATGGTAAAAGCCCTCATATAGTAGAAGATGGACATCGGGGGGCCACCAGGGGGCCCAGGAGACAGGGGGCGCGCCCCCCACCCTCCTAGCCAGGGTGCGGGCGCTCTGATGTATTTCTTTCGCGCAATAATTCTTAATGAATCCAAAAATATGTTTTGTGGAGTTTCGGGACTTTTGGAGCAGTGCAGAATAGGTTTCCATTGTTTGCTCCTTTTCCAGCCAGAATTCCAGTTGCCGTCATTCCCCCTCTTCATGGTAAACCTTGTAAAATAAGGGAGAATAACCATAAGTATTGAGATATAATGTGTAATAACAGCCCATGATGTAGTAAATATTGATATAAAAGTATGATGCAAAATGGACGTATCAACTCCCCCAAGCTTAGACCTCGCTTGTCCTCAAGCGGAAGGAGAAATCGAAAAATATGTCCACATGTTTAGAGATAGAGGTGTCGATAAAAATAAAATACGGACATGAGGGCATCATGATCATTCTTATAACAACAACATATATAGATTTTATCATATGATTTCTTATGCTCAAGTAACAATCAATTCACAATGTCAAGTATGGTTCAAAAACTTCATCGAGAACTAACAAACTATAATGTCAGTCATTGAAGCAACTGCAATTTATCATAACATCAGAAAGAGTCAACAATAGAGCTTTTCAGCAAGTTCACATACTCAACTATCTTGTAGTCTTCTACAATTGCTAACACTCACGCAATACTTGTGGTTATGGAGTTTCAGTCGGACACTGAGAAAGATAGGGGTTTATTGTGTTGCCTCCCAACGTATTCACCTTTAGGTGATGTCAACAATAATAGCCCATGCTAACTTACATCCAATTGCATATA